>NC_080485.1:5700000-6000000 GCF_030265055.1 Doryrhamphus excisus
GCAGCAAACCAAACTAAATTCCATTCCATATCAACTTTTCTGTCAACATCCGCTCTTGAAAATAATTTCAAGTTTAGGCGCCATACCACTTTCTCAGCTAAGGTGTGGTAATAGTTTTGCTCATTCAAGCATTAACTTTCCTTCTCGGTCTTTAAATTCACATAGTGAAAGAACTGTAGATTTTGCTTTGATTACCTGTACTTGCCCGCAAGTGTATTAAGCCAACTTGATAGCTGTATAATGAAACTTTGTATAGGGGTGGGTGGTGCATGAGCCAAAGAAGAAACTTGAGACGATCGAAGATGTGCCATTAAAGCCATTTATAGCTTGCATAGTAGTCAAGTTATTTACCACATCCTGCAGTTTGGCCCCATGGTGTAAAAATCTTGTTTTGTGTGGCAGTTGACACACATTTGTAATGTGTTTTGCCACCATCTTCACGACTGTATTTAAACAATATTTCCTGCCACTTGTAAGTCTGGTTTACATATTGGTCAGCCTAAAGCACAGGTCTATCCTTTTCTGATTGTCATCATAGTTTACTATTAGTTCAGTCACAGGGAGACTAGAGACAGACAACCATTCGACATTCACTCAACTCCAAGTGAACCACTACACTGTTTGTGATGTCTTTATAACTAGTCAATATATATTTTGTGTTAGGTATATTATTTTCTATTGTATTATGCAGCAACAAAAAGTGAGTAAAAACATGAAAAAAACACAAAAATGTTAGAAATATAACGTTTTTCTATTGCTTTTTGTCATTTTTTAATGTCAAAAACAAGATAGCCTGTAAGTGGTTTTAGATGGAGGGTAGTGCCCACATCAGCGCCTCTGCCTGTTAAGAAGAGCAATACATGCTTTCATATTACTCTTCAAAAAGTCCAAAAAGATGAAAAAAGTTTTGTCGCTTCTGCTAAATGGAGAACACTGATGACTTCTGATTTCTAAAATCACAAATACTTAAACTTGCTGATATAGTTAATCTTCAAACAGCTAAAATAATGCATAAGGCTAAAAAATAACCAATTACCTAAAAATGTCATCCAATACTTCTCTACAAGAGAGGAGAAATATGATCTCAGGGAAGAACTACATTTGAAACACTTATATGCTAGGACTACGTTATGCTAGCCATAGCATTTCAGTATGTGGAATCAAACTATGGAATGGATTGAGTAAGGACCTCAAACAATGCACAACGATGAGCCAATTCAAGAAACAATACAAGCAGTTGATGTTTGCTAAATACAAGGATGAAGAGTCTTGAACCAGTCATGATGTGCTATACATATCACTATATTGACACTTACTATGGTACCCATTATGTCATTGGATGCTCATATCACCAATAATATATATAGTACATTATTTAAAAAAAAAAAACTTAAGCAGGAAGTGAACAAATGTAACAGTTACTGATTGTAAAAGTACCAGATGGAGGGGTAGGATTTAATAAGCTTTGCTTCTTCCTACTCCTTTTGGACATGTAGAACTGATTATGGGATGCACTCAATTGTAATCTAATGCATGTTCAAATGAAATAAAACCATTGCCATTACCATTCTTATGATGTGTGCTAAGAAACAGAGTTCGTAATCATACTGCCACCTACTGTGCGGATGTGAAATGACAAGCAATATTCACAGGCAGTCCCAATCTAATGTGTTTAAGGGTGTGGGCAAACAGGTAGCGTCAAAGCTATTTGTGTTGGGTTGCCACAAATAAAATGTATGTATGGGAAGCACTGCTTTGACAGCAAGCCAATAAACTTATATAACTACTGTATAATTACTTACTACTATTACTATACTGCTTTATTGTAATTTAAAGTTTAAGACATTGTTTCCCCTGCGTGCGGGTTGCAGGATCCACCTTACAAATGAAATGTAGCCAGATAACTGTTTAACTCGCCGTAATACACAGAGTCCCGTCATTGTGTGATTTTAGCAAAATGTTTTGGCATAATCACAGCAACGACCAAGCATGCATTCTTGATAATATCATTTAGTCCCAGACAGTATTTATATGTACTTTATCCATTGGTGGTAGTAATAGAATACCAAGAAAATTTACCATTATCTTAACAATTAAGTTGCTAGTAAAACAGTAGAGTGTTAATATACAATTTGCTTCGAATAAAGAAAGCCTTCCTACACAGCAGATGATTGAAGATCACAAGATACTTTGCAAATGTTTCTAAGAAGCACACTGGATATTTAAGCAGTGTATTTTTCCCACTTTACCTGCCCGATTTCACACTACAGTTATAGACACCAGAGGTTACCTGGGGATTTGAAGTCCTTCAGAACTGCTTCATGACTGATGCAGATTCATTTCACAAAGATTTGCATACCCCAAAGGTTTTCCAGTCTTCATCTTTATGTCACCAGACGGCAGGCAGCAACTCTCCTAAAAGGTTTTATCCTGTCAGCCACACCATACACACTGACACACAGCGACTTCACATTGGCACCCTTCTGGTGACATAATCTAACTTTAACTCATCTATGGTTGTTTACCTCCTGGCTGTCATAAATATTTATAACTCTTGTCCAGTGATCTTTTGCATCCCAACATTAAATGTCACAAGTGTATTTTTTTTGTTTCATAATGCTGGGAAATGTGGAATTGTAATTTATTTTTCCTGCTTATTGAATATGTTGTAGGGCAGTATGGGTAGTATAGCCTGCATTGCCTGGAAAGGTGACACCCTGGTGCTTGGCGATGTAGATGGAAATCTCAACTTCTGGGACCTTAAAGCACGTTTGTCCAGGTAATTGCATTAAAGATCTTCACTCCACGGCAGACCATTCTCAAGATGGGTTTATACTAAATTTAGTAACATGAGCATTGTTTTTTGATAGAACTACTAATGTTTGCTGTTCAAAATTGAATGTGAAATAATTACATAGTAAGATTTGTTCATTCATTCAATCAGCTAATGTATTTTCCACATGATATTTTTTCCCCCAATGCCATTGGTATTTTCAGGGGAATACCGACCCATCGCGGTTGGGTGAAGAAAATTCGCTTTGCACCAGGAAAAGGAAACCAGAAACTGCTTGTGATGTACACAGATGGAGCAGAGGTCTGGGACACTAAAGAGGTGGGTTTGCATGTGGCAGGGAAAAAAAAAATCATGCTAGCAATAGCTTATCATTAGTTGTAAAACCTTCTAAATTCAAAGAATGTTTGATTATGTTTTGTTGTCCTTAAACAAAAAGAAATAAATCAATATCTCTTGCAGAATAAATGTGCTAATGTCACCGTGGGTGGCATGGCTCTGCTGGTAGGGATTACACGTTTGATTCCAAAGGCCATTTACTACCAACTGTAGTGTATTTGCTGAGATTTTCCTCTGGTGTTAAACAAATATTCTAACCCAATGCAACAGTCTTCTGTACAAACAGACACTGAAGGTTTAATAGCTTACACTGACAAATATAAGCTCAAACAGCAGCAATATAAGCAGCATGGATGATCAATATTTCTTCAAGCGGATTCTGGTGTGTCTGTCTTTACTATGCAGTCCCGTCTTGGCGCTGTTGTTTGTTTTGTCTTGTCAAAGAATAGTTCTGGCTGGTTGTAGGTTATCTTCATCATCTCAGCTAAGGTTACAGTCAAACTGATCTGGTGAATCTAGAGACAGGTTTTGTCTCTGGTGTATTTAGCAGTGCAGGCTGTCGGAAGATGCTTTATGGGAATGGAAAAAAGACGTGGTGTCCCTGATCGCAAAAGGCAGACAGCAGGTGGATGAAGTCACCAAGGGAAAGCAAGTCACAGTCTTAGAACAACGCAAGGAAGAAGGAGTAGGAGAAATCACCCAAATGCTTCAGCACTCTGCTGACAGCTGGCACTCACACTCACTCATTTCTATACATCCCAATAAAAACACAAGAGAGAAGTTTGCACAACATGATTAGGCTGTTTGCGATCTGTCTTTTGTATTTTGCATTCCACTATTTATTCAACATAATTGAATGATCCTATCAAAATTCCTCCATATGACAGAACTCCATATTGCATCATTAGAAATGTCCAATAATTGCAGATGTGGGGTTTGATCTCGTTCAAATCTTCACTTGGGCATCTCTGTGTCGAGTTTGCATGTTATCCCCGTGCATGCATGGGTTTTCTCCGGGTACTCCGGTCTCCTCCCACATTCCAAAAATAGGTTAGGTTAATTGGCAACTCCAAATTTTCCATAGGTATGAATGTGAGTGTGAATGGTTGTTTGTCTATATGTGCCCTGTGATTGGCTGGCGACCAGTCCAGGGTGTACCCCGCCTCTCGCCCAAAGACAGCTGGGATAGGCTCCAGCATAACCGCAATCTTAGTCAGGATAAGCGGCCTAGAAAATAGATGGATGGATTGGTTTGACCTCGATTTGTTATAACCTTTCGTAGGTCCAAATGGTCAGCAGCATGCGGATTGGTCGCAATGTTAACTACCGGGTCCTCGACATTGACTGGTGCACTTCAGACAAAGTTGTGCTGGCCTCAGATGACGGCTGTATTCGCGTGTTGGAGATGGCCATGAAGTCTGCTAGCTATCGTATGGATGAACAAGATCTAACTGGTGAGGCCCTTATGGGGAAAAAAATTTAATCAGATAAAAATTTTGAAAATGAAACTGATGGATGAAATTTAGTAATTCTATTCTTCCAGGAAAAAAATAGTCTGCTCTGTGTTCATTATGTACAGACTCAGTGTGGTGCCCTTACTTGCTGCTACCACGAGCTGCCCTTACTCTCAAGGCTTTTCTCCTGCTGCAGCCCTGGTCAGGAACCTTCACGATGGACATCACACAAGTGTAAGTTCAACCACTCAATCATTTGTCAATAAGCATCCCCTCACACTTCATGTGTGTCTTGTAGGGGTGAAATCATCCCCCACGGTATGAGTGTGGTGCTGCTTTTACATACACATCTGGCTTTTAAGTCCTTTGAACAAACTAAATATACAGTAGACTGTAGTCTGCTGACTCTGCATATTCATTAGACTACTTTATACAGACTACGGCAGCTGTTTGACTAAGTTTGATTGCTTTTTTAGAGACTACAATGAGAAAGATGAGATAAAAGGCCTGATCCAGGAACAGCTCAATTCTTTGTCAAAGTAAGTTTTTACATTGAATACCTAGATTATTTGATTTTCGATTATTTCATCAGTGTTATAAGCAAGTGGTAACAATCGCATTGATCATAGTTTAAGGGGTTTATATCTCATACAATTGGGTCTGCCAATGATATATTATGATCGTATGTGTCTGACTGGCTCCGCAGTGATATGAAGAGTGTGCTGCAGGACCCAGAGCTCAGCTTGCTGCAGCGCTGCCTCCTGGTCTCACGGTGAGTTGCTGGCAGTCTGCTTTGTGGTCTATTGAGGCTTTGCTTGTAGCTCAACACAACATATAGGATTTTAAAATAGTAGCACGGTAACACCTACAAATAGAGTGCTGAAATATAGTACAGTCAATAATCTGTATTTAGAAGATCAGAAATAGGTTCTCTATAATGTAATGATAAAATATTCCATTCATAAAGAAGGAAACCGACTTTGCAGCAACTCACTTGGTATGGTCCCGTCTGGGACTAATTAACCGTGACCAATGAGGGATTACTGTATAGAGTTTATAAAACTATTTTGAAGTTATCACTATTCAGTATAATTATCATTTATATATACAGGAATCTGTATTTATAATGTTATGTGTATTATTTTTATAGCGTGGTTTTCTGAGGCCACAAACTCGATGGCACTGTATCAACGGTGCCTCTGCTGGTTGCAGCCAAGTGATGCACTCCATTTTGCCTCAATTAGATTAAGTTGGGACTCATCACCAATCAATTCCACACAATCAGGATAATTCTTCTTAATCAGTTAATCGAATAATGAAGTATTATGCGCATGCCTAGTCATGAGAGCAGGCCAATTATTCACTTAACTCTGCCAAAATACATTTTGTCTGATTGAACAGCGCTGTATTGCACAGAGAACCATCACATGACAGCAGGTGTCAGCAACTCTTGCTCTCATCTCTGCTCCATCTCTAATTTTTACTCAGCGAAGCTGGAACAATTGCCACACACCATCTCCCGTGTTAGTGTCACAATTTACTTGGTGAGAAAGAAGCAAACTTTTGCTGTTGCAAATATTGCTTTCATGAAGTTCATGAATGTGTAATCTCTCCGCATCTGGCCATCATTTGTTGTCATGCCATTGTTAATGTGGCTTGGTAACCTAGCAACAACTGTGTGTCAGTGTGGATATGCTAAAGGGTGATGAGAGTGGTAAAAAAATAAATAAATAACAGAAGGATGAGCTTGGTGAAGGTGGCGGCCAGATTGCTCAGTGAAAAAAGATGTGGGATGCAAGATGGAGGAAGTGTGGTCATTAGACAGCCACAACTACAAAGAGAGCACAGCATGCTGATTCAGACTGATGCCATGTTGTGGCCAACCGCAGGCTGTTCGGGGACGAGTCTGACCTTCACTTTTGGACGGTGGCTTCACACTACCTCCAGGCATTTGCCCAGGCTCGGCAGCTCAGTGTGGCCACAGCGGAGGGTCAGGTTCAAAGTGAATTAGCCCAGCAGTCTCCTCAGAATCACCTAGACATCTGCCACGATGTGCTGTGTGAGAGCTCCTATTTCCAGGTCAGTGAAGATAGAAGAATGTCCTTTCTTTATTTGACCTCAGATCAATATAATCAGTAAATGTCCTCAAATAAAACATTGAGCAAGCACTAGCAGCTCCTCAGTGCCAACACTGAAGTGTTGGCGGAGTTTAGCATTCCATTATAAGTACTATTCAATACCTTAATGGTTTGACTTTATTGTGAATTGCAAACAATAGTTTCATGCACTTACAGTGTAA
Source organism: Doryrhamphus excisus (assembly GCF_030265055.1). Taxonomy (NCBI): domain Eukaryota; kingdom Metazoa; phylum Chordata; class Actinopteri; order Syngnathiformes; family Syngnathidae; genus Doryrhamphus; species Doryrhamphus excisus. The sequence continues at coordinate 5,706,884 of NC_080485.1, forward strand.
ATGTAAATGTAGACATTTAATCTTGACCACTTGTAAGCACACATGCCAAATGTTTGTGTGTAATGGTACATGTACAGTATTTGTACTCAGGTTTTTGGTTGATGCTGCCTTTCATGCAGGTGGCACAGGTTTGATTCTGTGACGGAGTCCCATTGGAGATGTCCTGTATGGGTTTAAATGGGAGGGGCAGAAAAACAGTAAAAAGAAAACAGAGGGGGGAGTGCGGAGACGGACAATACAAAGAGACAATACAAAAAGAGACAAGAACAACAGCAATAACAAAAGCTATGCAGTTTTTCATTTTGTTTCTTTACTGTTATCTATACTATCAATTAACCGAACCATAAATTATGGATATTATGGGGTACCGTGGGCTGCACGGTGGTCTAGTGGGGAGACCTCACAGCTCGGAGACCAGAGTTCAATTCCACCCTCGGCCATTGAAATGTCCAATAATTGAAGAGCTTGCAGCCAAAAGGCGCTAAATCCATTTTGACTGATTTCGAGAAAATCAGTGATTTTTAATTACGCACATATCAATCTATTTAGTCATCAAGTCTATATTGCAAATGAAAGAGCTATCAATATAGGTCATAAAAATGCATGCTATAAAAACCCTGCACACACCATGTATTTTATATATTTATTTAATTATTTTTTTTTTTCGGATTTAGCGCCTTTTGGCTGAAATGATGGATTTAGCGCCATTTGGCTGAAATAAATTTGAAGTCACCTTTAACTTCTTCAATGGCATTGTTGTGAAAGAATGTAAGGTGCTTTAATGTGCTATGCTAATAAAATAATTACAACACAGAAGCCATTCTCAACATACAATACACCCCCCCCCACCCACACACACACACACACACACACACACACATGCACTCGTTCACCTTCACACATTACAGAAACAAAATGTTATAACCTACCACTAGTACACTGTTACTGATAAAATGTTGTTAAGATATTATAGCACACATTAACGTCATCCACATTCTATGATGATCAGCTTTAACACAACTCAACATACCCAATTATACAAGACAATGGTACAAGACATGTCATACATTGCAGGTGCATTCAACCTGTAGGCTGCAGTAGAGCGACACATGAAAAATAACAATTTGCAGACAATAATAAAAATGTTATTAAAAGCAGTGCTCATATTTGACTGCACCATGAAGGTGACAGTGACAAAAATCATCTCATTACAAACTCTTTACATTGTATGTTTTTTAGTACAAGTAAAATAATGTTTCTCATGAAAGTTGGAGGTGTCAAGGTAGAGACATGCCTTTTATGGTGTAAAAAAAACTTCCATGTTACAGAATACTGTAAAAACACAATTTGTGTTCTCCTGAATTGCATAACATACTGTAACTATCATACGTGTACTTAATGTACACAAACAAAACAGGATGCACACTGATACTGGCTTTCTGTATGTGCAGTGCCAATTGTATTCTTCTCTCTGATTGGTCAAATTATCAATAGATGGGAAACTTGGGCCAATCAGAATAAAGAATAAAGAAAGGGATTTAGCTCCTTTTGGTTGAAATCTGAAATGGAAATAGCGCCTTTTGGTTGAAATCATAAATTTCATATCACTTTTTTTCCTATTTTTTAAAATGATTTCAAGACCAAAATATGTGATTTGGATACACATGGTCTATTAAACTCATGAAAAACATGCAACTTAGTGAAAATTGGATTTAGCAAGCTCTTCAATTACAGATCTGGGGTTTGATCTCGTTCGAATCTCCACTTGGGCATCTCTGTGTGGAGTTTGCATGTTCTCCCCGTGCATGCGTGGGTTTTCTCCGGGTACTCCGGTTTCCTCCCACATTCCAAAAACATGCTAGGTTAATTGGTGACTCCAAATTGTCCATAGGTATGAATGTGAGTGTGAATGGTTGTTTGTCTATATGTGCCCTGTGATTGGCTGGCGACCAGTCCAGGGTGTACCCCGCCACTTGCCCGAAGACAGCTGGGATAGGCTCCAGCACCCCCGCAACCCTTGTGAGGATAAGCTGTAGAAAATGAATCAATGAATGGGATACCGTTACACACCTACCAAGTATCCTTCTCAACATTGTATTGTTACATTTACCATAGAACAACCATATACTTACACTCACCAACCACAGCATTAGGTACTGTTGTATTGTCAAAGGAACAACTATTTTCCCTTTAAAAAGATATAAAAAGCATTTTTTAAACTAGTTTGACTACATGACAAGGTCAAAGCCCATGGATCTTATGTGATCACAACTATTTGCTTTTTCTTTGGTTATTTTCCACATTCAAACCCAGAGACTCAACTCCAGATGGTCCTTCCCCTTAAATTGATGGGCACCGGCTTGGCAGCGTGACTGATAGTATGCTGAAAGGCCAGGGGCTGTTTAGACACAGCAGGTGGCACCTCTGTATCCAAAAACAAACATTTGCACGTGGGCTACACTTGCATATATGGCACTTCTTTACGGACATTTCTTACAAGCACATATAATTTTCATCAAATGCAATCCATCAGGTTCTCAGCAGGGTAAACACACATCTCAGGATGCAATTAATCTCACACACTGTTTTCCTTTTTTTCACCTTAATAACTTATACACGCACAAATTTCACTGAGGGATAAGAACATATTCTTGCATGAGTCTGGCTTACTCCTGTTTGCCTTGGCGCTTGTTTCCATTGCTTAAATCAGGGATCTGCAATTTTTAGCATGTCCAAATTGTCCATAGGTATGAATGTGAGTGTGAATGGTTGTTTGTCTATATGTGCTACATGCCCGGGACCCTAGTGAGGATAAGCGGTAGAAAATGAATGAATGAAGAACACAAAAGCACCTCCCCATTTTATCAAGATGAACAAATTAAGAGTAATAGCTTTTAGATTGGCACGGAAGCATTTGAATGTAATTTGACTTTCTAATTTCAGCAAGGAAAGCTCTTCTGTAAAACCTCCATTATAAACATCATAGCTTTGTTTTTTTTAAGGATAATGCACCATGTTGTTTTAATGAACGTTTTAATGAGGAGCCATACAGTGATCAGAAATGGAAGAGTTTCGTCGAACTTCCCAGACAATCTGTAGCTGTGTTTGGCTCGTGCTGTCATGAAACAGCCTTAGTGGCAGTAGCCTGGCTGTAATTACTAATATCTAAGACTCTGGGAGAGAGTACACACAGCTCAGAAGCTTCTAAACACATTTGATGTACGCCCTCGGCTGTGACTCAGTAAAATAGAGCATAACTACATGAAGAAAAATAAAGCTTCTGCGTCTGATATACTGTACAGTACATACACCAGTTTCCACAGACTCCCCACCCCACCCCACACTATCACCCTCTTCTTTGAGTTGTCACATAAACATATAATGAGCTGTTCGACTTTGAAACATCTCTCTGTTTTTGTGTTTTACACAAAAATATCCAAGGCACATGCTCTACTATAACAAGGAATACTGCACCATTTTAAACACTGTGGCACGAGAGAAGCTCCTGAATATTTTAAAGCTTTTTAATGAATCTGAAATGATCTGTGTTCTTTTTTCATTCAGTTTCTGTATAATTGTCTTCGCTCTTTTATTTTTGCTCTTCTTAATTACGGTTAATGTCTTTAGAGCTTAACTTTGTTGTTCACTCAGTCACTCCCTTCGCCCATAAAAATGAGTTTTTTTTCCAGTCTTTAAGTCTTTCTGGGAAGCAGCAAGCAAGTAGAGATAACTCATCTCTTTGTCTCCTTTACTGCTGTTCAGAAATTCCAGTTGGATCGTGTTCACCTGCAAGAGGTGAAGCGCTCTAGTTATGAGCATACAAAGAAATGTGCTGACCAGCTTCTCCTGCTGGGCCAGGTAAGTACTACACCACCACAAAAGCATCAATGCTGTCTCACACAACCAGTTACAGTTTAGCCAAGTCATTTGGAAAACTATTTTTGCCTTTGTACACCACCACAATTCATTTGAAATGAGAATTAAACGCAATGAACCACCTCCATTTTCAGGAGCTGAAAAATATCTGGACAATTGACAGTGAATATGTAGACAAACAAGCATCCACACTCACATTCACGCTTATGGACAATTTAGGGTCCAATTAACCTGACAGCAAACCAAAGCTGAGAGAGGGAGAGCAACAATGGTTATGGGTTTTACCATTATGGTTATTTTTATAGTTATTCTACTTTGTTTATAAATTATCAACAAATCCAATGTGGTGGTGTACATAAGGCAAAATTATGTACTGTCATTATGTCTACTGAATTTGGTAGTGTAAAGTTTGGGGTATTATTTAATCAAGTCTGCAATGCTCTAATAATGGTAAAAAAAAAAAAAAGTTTTTAGAAATTCCTAAGCAGGTTTAACACTGTTACTCTGAAAATATGCCATTTATTAACATTGAATCCTACCTCGCAGAAAGTCACCTATCGTGGTTGGAAACGAGGGATGACTGTATAGTATAACTCGACTATTCATACTGCCATATGGTTAAATAGGATTCATCTGCATTGTGGCCCAAACAAAGCAAGATGGAGGATAACTGCCTCCTCGTTCCTCTCTAGTATCTCAACACACGGGGATTGTAGTCGCCTTCCAATGTCACTGTTCTTGTAATCGCAGGCTGCAATCAGCAGGCTGTGTATTGGGTGTGTCGTCTCTCACTCATCACAAAGGCAGGGGTCATCCAGCTCTGACCCTAACATACGAGCCTTCATCCCCACCAGATGCAACGTGTGATAATAGCTATAATTTCCCTCTCTAGTTTGGAGTTCATGGCTCCCTGCCTTTTCGAGGCTCCATAGGCGCCATAGCTCAGATAATACCTCAGACATTACCTTCTAGTGTATTTTGGTTTTGCTTTCAGACAGACCGCGCTGTTCAATTACTGCTGGAGACGAGTGCAGACAATCCCAGCTACTACTGTGACTCACTCAAGGCCTGCTTGGTGACCACCATCACCTCCTCCGGTCCATCCCAGTCCACGATTAAACTTGTCGCCACTAACATGATTGCCAATGGCAAGCTAGCAGGTATATTTTAGTACTTCATAGCAACCCTTTGTACATTGCAAGAAGAAGTCAGTGGCTGTTCTCTGGAATGCAATATAGCTTTAATTAAATCAGCAAAACTCAAAGCCTGTAATTGAAGGAAATTGTTTTTAGTCTATTTATTACAGGAGCTGTGTTTCATTCACCCACTCACATATACCAGCCACATGTTTAAAACGTCAATTTTGGATCTCATCCAAGTGGTACATCCAGAGTGTGACAGATTTACAAGATTGAAAAAAGTGATGAAGGTCATCATCACTTGTCAGCTCATAAAGAACTTTTCAACCCGCCCCTTTTTTTTCACCAGAGGGGGTGCAGCTGCTGTGTTTGATTGACAAGGCTGCGGATGCTTGCCGCTACTTGCAGACCTATGGGGAGTGGAATCGTGCTGCCTGGCTGGCTAAGGTAACTCGGAAGAACACTGTCCAGTTAGATGGTATGCGGTAGTTGGATGGTATGCCTCTGTGACGTGCAGTGAGGTTCATGGCCGGTGAGACTCCTTTTATGTTAATACACGTTGGTAATTAAAAGGATAACACAGAAGACAATAATTCACTTTGAAAAAAATGTTCAAATACTTTCCTGTCCCATTCAATTATTTTTTGTGAACTGAAAAACGAGAAGCACTCAAATTCATTCACCATTCAGTGGAGCATAAAATATCTTGTATGTATTGACTTGTTGCTCAACAACAACCAAAAAATAATAATAATAACAATTCTTTCTATGGAGAATGCACTGTAGTCCAGGGCTTGTGTACTAAGACACTTTGGATTTCTGCCCTGTATTTAAACAGGAAAAGTGCAAGTGCAGTGATTTTTTGTGGGGAAAATGTAAAAAAAAACAATAGGAATCAGACAGAAAATACATTTATAAACACAATTCACCGGACAAATATTAGTATTTATTTTATGTTGAACGGCCACTAAGCCTCTGATATGCATTTAGTTTTATATAAGAATTGTTAATAACAGCTAAATTTATATATACAGTCCAGTCCAATAACTATGATATTCACTATATTATCTGAATAGTGAAATGAATAGTCATTATCATGCTGCATAAAGCAGCCAAGCAACATTGAATGGGAGTCATGTAGCATAGCTCCAGCTTTTGTGACCGCAGCTAATTGGCCACAATGTTAGGTACCCTTGTTGAATCTATTTTTGTATCTAAAATAATTAACGCTAATACTGTCATACCCAGTTCACGATATGTTTATTACTGTTGTAATAGTCAACAAAAAAAGGAAAAATATATTGTGGGCCGCACAGTGGGTGAGTGGTTAGCATCTCTGCTTGGGCATCTCTGTGTCGAATTTCCTCCCACATTCCAAAAACATGCATGTTGGGTTAATTGGCTACTCCAAATTGTCCATAAGTATGGATGTGACTGTGAATGGTTGTTTGTCTGCGATTGATGATGGATGGAAATATATATTTCAGCACATGGAGTCACAACCGAGGTTAGATTATTTGGGTGCTTTTGTATTATGTATTATGTATCTATTATGTACTATGTGTAAAGAGACTCTGATTTTGCTGTGGTAAGCATTATTGCACCCAAAGGTACCCTAACAGATTTCCACGAAATATTGTACATAGGTGGTACATGGGCAAAGGAAGAACACATTTAAATTTTGTTGCACAGGCATCTTTCCATAGGGCAAGCAGGGCACCTTCCTACCGTGTTCCTTATCTTGTCAGTGAATAATGCATGAATGTTAATGACCAAAAATCATACATATGCAGGAAGTGGGTATCTGTAAAGGAGTACAGTTTTGTGCTGACCCAAATTAGGACTCTTTGACCTTTATCATAAGCACTGTGCTTAATACCCAGCCACTTTTGGCATGATGTGAGCTGCCCTGTTTGTCATGATGCTGTGCCACTGCTACAGGTTGATTGATTGCCCTATACGTGGCTGTTTTGTCAGGTGCGCCTCAGCCCAGCAGAGAGTTCAGATGTGCTGAAGCGATGGGCGGAGCATCTGTGCTCCCCTCAGGTCAATCAGAAGTCCAAAGCCATCATGGTGCTGCTTTCCTTGGGCTGCTTTTACAAAGTAGGAGAGATGCTGCACAGGTATGATTTTTGTCTACAGTTCCACCCTTTTGAATACAGTACAGTACAGTATACGTACACGTTCTACCACACATTCTTAATCCCTATTTTTTCAGATGTATTTCAATTTTACTCAAGTCTTTATTTTGGCCACATATCCTACTGTATGCCATGGGGCTCCTCAGTATTGATCTGTTTTCTTAGTATTTCTATCCTTTTTGGCATCTTATGTTCTGAAGTGCATTCCGGAGGCATCAGGACATCAGCTGTGATGTATGCTACAGAGCTGTTTTCTAACAATTGCCTGTGTCTTTCTTCTCCTTCCCCTTCCTTCTCACGGCCAGCATGAGACATTTCGACAGCGCCGCCCTCTTTATCGAAGCCTGTCTAAAATACGGGGTCATGGAGGCCAATGACTCGTCTAATATCCTTTTCAAAAATCCATTACACTGCTCTAAAGACCCGAGTTGTAGCTCTTGAGGTCACACTTGGCTTTTTTGTGATAGGCATGTACTTGTCAGAGAGCTCTTTAGTTTCTCAATTGCTGAGTCTTGTCTCAAAGCTCTGCAGACACCATTAGGTCGACACAAAAACACCTGTCGAAGGAACCCCAAAATATGCATCAAGTGTTATTGTCTTTCAAGTGGATCCCTTCATATTTGTGCCCCTGCATATTCGCGGATATCATATTGTTTAAAAAAAAAGTACTTTTTAACCCGCCCATTTGTGCTTTGCCTTTCCCAAATATGCGGTTTTTGGGAGAAAACCCATCTCATTCACCCTAAACCGTAATAAGAATAATAAGAAAGCATAAAATATACAGCATGCATGAGTGTGTGAGCGATACTAGGACTCGTAACTGCAATGCAAGGTTCTATGTACTGTATTGTCAGATTATTATTTTTAGCTTGTTAATTGGATTTGGAAAGTAAATTGATTCCTCTTTTTATAATCAATGTTATTTGTAATTTGAAATAGCATTGTATGTGCTGACTCCCATCTAATTCTGCTGCATCTTGGTTTTTATTTAAAAAAATACATAGGTTTGTGACAGCAGAGGTAAATTGTAATTCATTTAATGTTGCAATATAATCTGAGAAATTTACAAGGAAGAAAATGTCATCACTTGTCTTGAATATGCCTAGTTAGGTGTGTTTCCCAAATCACCTCAAATTTGACTGTTAGTCATCAAGTTTTCCTTGACCTGGTCTTTGCACATAAACTCATAGAAGCTGCTTTTTTGGACTACGCGCGGCTGCTGCGCTCGCTTGGATTACGAGAGGGAGCGGCACTGTGGGCATCGCGGGCCGGCACTGCAGGGGAGCATCTTATGGAAGAACTGTTCAAGGGGGAGGGAGGAGGGCAAGAGGTCGTGCTTGATGATGACAATGAAGGCAAGCTGGCGACTGACGCATGAAGATGTACGTATTAAGTACTGAAAATAAACCTCATCCATGGAACTGCGATAATCTACAATACATCATAAGAAGACCGAAGAGAGCTAAACAGTCTCCATTTTGTCATTTATCAGTTGTTTTGGACGACCTGCATTTGTGGCTGGAGCGTGTTTGACAATTTGTAATGTTTCTTTGTAACGGTGCAACCACGGTGTTTGTAGGCAGCTGTGTTTGCATGGAGCTGCCTTTAAAGAATATATTTTAATCTCCCAATAAGTCAAGTAATGCACATTGTTGTTCATGGTGATGTCTGACTAACTCTTTCAATGTGGTGGTTTCGAGTTGCGTGTGTCTGTGTTAATTAATTGCTGTTCTTCTGCTGTGATGACATGTGGGAGTGAGTTGAACCCTCAACAGTTCAATGCTGAGTACGCACTGCCTTGATGAAAGGTTACTATCACTGCTCATTCCTTCAAAATAGTGCACTTTTTGATTTCACCTAAACAATAGTTATAATTTGCAGGATCATTCCAGTAGCGGAGAGCCTCAGTCTTGCTCTGCAGAGAGGATTTTAAATGATGTGACTGCATTTGCATAATATATTCCTATTTGACACTTGCACGTACAGCAGAGGTGGGCAAACTTTTTGACTCATGGGCCGCATTGAGTTAACAAAATTGTGCGGGGGGCCAGAACATATATTTAACACACACAATTTTACACTTGGCGGCACGGCGGTCGAGTGGTTAGCGCGCAGACCTCACAGCTAGGAGACCAGGGTTCAATTCCACCCTCAGCCATCTCTGTGTGGAGTTTGCATGTTCTACCCGTGCATGCGTGGGCTTTCTCCGGGTACTCCGGTTTCCTCCCACATTCCAAAAATAGGTTAATTGGTGACTCCAAATTGTCCATAGGTATGAATGTGAATGTGAATGGTTGTTTGTCTATATGTGCCCTGTGATTGGCTGGTGACCAGTCCAGGGTGTACCCCGCCTCTCGCCCGAAGACAGCTGGGATAGGCTCCAGCACCCCCGCGACCCTCGTGAGGATAAGCGGTAGAAAATGAATGAATGAATTAATTAATTTTACACTTATAATTCTAACAGTCCGCCTTGAATTATTTGTAACAGTCCGCCTTGAATTATTTGTCTAATTTTAAGTAAATACTATCGGCTATATGTTCTCATTTCCCTTTTTTCAGGAGCACTTTAAACATCAGACCACATCAAACTACAAAATTGAATTTTAGTTTTGTTGTTTTTTTGTTTTTTTTATAAGACATCCGACTTGAAAGTTATGTTGCCAGCTGGTCTGTTAAAAGTTGAAATACTTAAAAGCAACTGGCGGGCCGGATTCAAACGCTTGGTGGGCCGTATGTGGCCCCCGGGCCGTAGTTTGCCCACCCCTGATATACAGTCAAGACCAAAAGGATTGATAAACTGGTCAAATTAGTTGAATTGAGTTTGCCAGTGTTGAGTGTTGAGATAATTACATTTTTCTGTTGTTGTTACTATTTTCAATGTCCAATTTTTTTTAATAGGAATACCACTTTTCAATGCAGGTTTGGGCTAATGTTCTCCAGTTAATTGGAATTCTCTCGATCACGCCTGTCCGAACTTTTTTCCAATTGCATCCAGAAAAACCTGAATTGGTGTGTATGCCTTTTTCGTAATCATCTATTTTAGGCTGGTTTTATTTTAGAATATGACACGGGCAACAAATGGCCCCCGGACTGGACTTTAGACTCTCCTGGTCTTGGTTATCCTTGAGGTTACCATCAGTGGTGAGTACCAATACATTTTTAAATGTATGAGTTCAAAAATGTTGAATGATTGTCATTCATAGCTCTAACACAAGTTCTTACACTTTTTGTCACTTTTACAGCATCTCCAGTTAATGATACCAAATAATTTCCCCCCACAAAAACACTTTTAACAGAGATTTGACCAAGGTAAGAATCATTTTGTCCTTAACTGTGCATACTCATGCAGACCACGAGTAGTGTAATGTTTAAAATGTAATGTTTCAGTAGGCTTAGAAGGATACTTAGTATAATTGTCTTGGATGGGTTGTTTTCACGCACACTTCATGCAAGGGTTGTAACTTGTCTGCATATCTCCGCTGCACATCTCCATATGTTAATCACAGTCATGTCTATGACAATGCAATGACATTTGTGTGTGTATCCACCTTGTGATGTGTAAACCTGGCTTGAATTGAGATAGGGATGTCTGTCATGGGACCTGTAGTGTGTTATTGTGTTTTATAAACACGTCAGTGCTGTTCCCCCTTGTGTAACCAAGCAGTGTCAATATGGCAACCGAGGCCCTTGTTGTAACAGGACTACTTGTTCCTCTGTATCCATTTCACAAAGTCCCACTTGTGCATGGGGGAGCTGACAGCACCATCGATACAATATATTATCAAGCTGCTTTGAATGATTGCGGTGGGACGTACACGCACAGCGCTAACTCCTGAAAGTTCGGTTCTTGTTTGATATGATGCGTTTGTCAGAAAACTAGTGCTGTTCAAATGAAGGCATGTAGCAAGAGATTGATGAAAAGCCTTAAACAGCCTTTTATTGCAACCAGTCAGAAACTCACAAAAAGCCTTTTTTTCAGTTGTTGTCTATCAATGGTTACACGGTGATGCTTTAAGGTTATGTATATGATTTGAAATATACGTATATGGTGGCAATAAAGTGTGTGTGTAGATTTTTGTAGTTGTCATTACTGTACTTGTGCTTGCAAATGTGAACACAGGGAGGCACTCCAACTTTGGGTTTTTGGCTGCAGGGTTTTGCGAGAAAGCCCTATTGAACACAGTGCTATCTGCAGTTCTTTGATTTCTTACAGCTGAGGTAGAATGGAAAAGTTCGGCCATTCATAAACGACTCTTAAAGTGAATCCATTGAAGCCCAAACTGCTTCCGCAATTCATCACTTCTTCCTCTGCTCCAAATGAGAGCCAACAGCTGGCCAGGTTGAACCGTTTTTCCTCTTTTCTTTCGACTCGCTTTTATTTATTCAATCAGTAATGTGCATTGTGTTCTTTGTTTCTCAGAGCCCAAAGAGAATAAAAGCGGTGCGAAACAGAAGGCCACGCAAACGATCTGATTCTGTTTTCTTTAAATCAAACTCGTGAATAACTACCAGAGAGCTGATCCAGCCACTGCAACCGGGTCATCAGTATGCAGGGTCTCACAGAACATTTCTATTCTCCCCTTGAACGTTGTCCCTACCACCCAGTTAGCTGTCCCTGGACGCAGCTTGCAAACAAATGCTCTCTTTCACACTGCATGGGCTGCAGCTTGTCCATCTTAATGGACCAAACTTTACAAAAGTCTTGTCTCCATCAACAACTTTTATGTTATCTTAGATCATGTATTAGACTATATTATGTCAATGTGTTTGGTTTCTGAACTGGCAGGAAGCACCCATGTACATTACATACAGTAGCAACAAGTCAGTGGAAAATAATGCACAATAGAATGTGATTCACACAGGAGCTGTTAATCATTTTCATTTTCATTATCAGACCCAAAGCCATGACAAAATCATATAAGTTTACTCAAAGATGCCTTATAATTTCACCCTATTTAAAGTATGCCTCCTGTGTATGGATCACAAGTTATTATATTCCAAAATGCTATCTATACCAACTAACTTATACCATTCCAAAAACAGAATGACACATGAACCTGAGATCAAATTATGCTTTTTCTGAATGCTCGGTTTCAGACAGTGAGCCAAACGTCCTTATATTATAAGGAATTATATTATAAAGCCAAGTGTCAATGATATTTGACCCTTAAAAGCAGTACGAAAAAGATGTGCTGTGTTAAAGCTACAGCCTGTAGATTTATACTACACATCTAAACCAACAGGTGGCGCCAAATAACCTCAGAAACGCAGCCACGGGTCAGAGACTCAAAAAAAGGTGTTCTGATGATGAATGAGGCAACATCATCAAAGTGTCGAGCAGCTAAGAAATCCTTTCTTATTGCACTATTGAAAAAGAGAGATGGGCTTTTATTCAATGTCGTCTTATGTTCACATTGAGGCAGGTTGTAAAATTGCGGCATACCATCGACTGTTTCTAATACAGTGGAACCTCCAGAGACTACTACAAACTGTGATCTGGATGACTTCCAAGTTCTCATTTTAAAACACATTTTTCATGACATAGGATGTAAAGTGGATTTTTCCTTGAAGGTTAACACTGTGGCCTTCACAACTTAGCAACATTTAAGCATTTGTGTAAGCATAAAGAGAATGTTAACCACTGTGGAACAAAAGAAAAGCAATACTGCGACTACCCTTGCAGGCAAGTGATGCATTCTACAGGTAAGGGATTCTACTTGCTATTAATATTAGCATCTGCTGATTGGTCATTAATTAATCTGTGTGTATTATTCATATTGTATGCAAATGAGTGACACCTCTATGGTTATCATCATAAACCATCAAAACAACTTATTTACTTACCCCTCCGCCATGTTTTGTCTGGCTTTTGGTGCGTAGTTTTCTGGTCCATTTTGGTTTTACAAATTGTATGACCTTTTGTGGCGGTTTTTGTGTTTTGGTTCTCTTGAATCTGAGCGTGATGTAGTAAATGACAAGCTGTCAGTTGATGTGCAGGTGTAGCACATGTTGCGGCCAGCGAGTGTATTAAGCGGTGAAGCATCATGTGAAGAAAATCCCTGAGCAGCGGGTCGTTCAGTTCCCATGAGTGTATTCTGGTGCTGACGGATGGCTTTAAGTCCATAAAAGGTGGGCAGGTGTCAGCTTGCGTACTGAAAGCCTCCATGCTGAGGGTTACCGCTGAGCTCATTCCTCATTTTCTTTGGTGTGTTTAAAGAGGGGGGGGGCCTGGTAGGGAAATATTGTGACCTGCAGACTGTGTTTATGAGTCTTGACTGTATTTTTTGCATGTTTGTTCTTGCTAATATGCGGTGATCTCTCATCAGCTTTTTGTGTATTTTCCTTCAGTGTGCAGAGAGGCTGATATAATCAAGTGTCACACAATTCCTGTCACCCCCACATCACCTCTCATCGACCGAAAATTTGGTTAATTCTGCTGCAGAAGGAAGTAGCAGGTCTGATCTCATCTGATTTGGGGCTTATTGCTTGAACTCCCTGTTCCTCTTCATATTGCTCTCAAAGCAGGCCCAGAGACCCTACTATGGGAGCACCAGATGATGTTTTCGTTAAAAGGTATTTAGCCCCTCAGCTTTATCTGATTCCATTTAGATGGATGCCAGCAGACCGTGGCTTCACCTCACCGCAATACACCACACTGCTCTGATTTAAGGGAGCCGTGAGAGAGAGGAGGGGGACCAAGTCTAGACTATGACTGCATAGGGGCACAACAGGAACTGCGGAACATTAGCACTCCATGACTTGTCGACGTAAAGTAATGAGTTGAGCACAGCATAATCTTTTTAAAAGATCGCCTTATCTCTACAACAACTGTTTAGTGGTGTGCACGAGTTCACTGAAAAAGCAGAAAACAATGGAATCAATGGATGCTTTGAGTCACAAGTGTGCTACATTTCGCCAATTACTGCTGTGATTTATAGATCGCTCCACTATACATTGTACAAAACATATGTTGCTTATTGCAAGACAAATTCATCGATAGACTTGGACCTACTTAGTAGTAGTTGTGCAGCATGGAAGTAGTATGCGCTTCAACACAAAGCCATTAGTGTCTCAAATTTAGACACTAATGACTGTGTTGACTCATTTAGACTCGAAATGGCTGTCAAGTGAGTACGCCTCACAGTGAACATGTCCAAATTGTGCCCAGAATGTCAATATTGAGTGTGCACCACTTCCTTAATCCCCTTGGGCATGGCTTTCTCTGTGGTGACATCACTGAAGCTGGTCGATGATAGACACCTTCCTTCCTCTTGAGGATGCTCCAGAGGTGCTCACTTGGGTTCAGGTGTGGAGACGCACTTGGCCAGTCCATCACCTCTCCTAGGAAGGGACTTGTCATCTTGGAGGTGTATTTGTGCACTTGTTGGAAAACAGCCCACTTTCGAGACTGATTCTCAGTGCCAGCAGCACTCATGCAGCCCCAGACCATGATGCTACTGCCGTGCTTCACAATTATCTTGGTACTTGCCTTGTGTTGGTAACTATTTAGACAATAATGCCTGCTGTACAAGCTTTATACTGACTACTCTAAGGTATAAAGTATTTTAGAGGGACTTGCCCCCCCCCCTAAAATAGGCCTAATGACACCACTGGTGCTTTGCCAGCCCACTGTCTGCAGACAACAGATAAGAAACCCCAGAAGTTGAAGCATTGTTATCAGTTACCAAATTGGGAGTGTAACCATAAGCTAATAGATGCATGCCACAGATTCCCCAGCAACATTAGACCATCTCCTGGCGAATTGTCAGTATGCCCTGCGATATTAGAGCAGGGAAATCAGGGATGATTATGAAGGAAATGGCCTCTTGCAGGTTTGGCTAGCTGGACCCAAGTCTGCAGAGACACAGTGTTTCCTTTCACTGATGGACAGAAGAGGTCAGGGGAGGAAGTAAAGGATACCTGTGCTGCAGCTGGTCCATTTCCTGTGTTGATGGCTGTGCAGATGTGCATACGTTGTATGTGTACATTTTGGATTGTGTACCTGTGCTCTTGTTGAAACGTGCTTAATGCACTGCATGCACCGTTACAGTGATCCAGTCTCACTGGCCTGGCCTCTGTCTCACTGTGTCTCTCATGGACTTTTGTGTTTTGGTTTCTAGTCATGCGGGGTATATGTGTTTCCTCTCTGCCGCATTCAACCGGACACACTTGGCCTGTGTTTCTGAGAAAAGGGGGGGCCAAGGCTCAAGATTGGGGGTCTATTTTGCAGCAGCCCGTGCGTGTGTACTCCTGAGGATAAGCACGTGCAGCACTGCCTAAATAGAAGCAGGCCCGGGATCGACTGCACAGTTCAGTCAAGTAAGGAATCAATCACAGCACTGTAAATAACACTTTGTTGCATCTTTACGTTTACAAATGGTGTAAATATGGTTTGGTGAGGTCCTTTATTGCAACTGTTACAGAGAAAATTCAGATATGATTAACATTTCTGGCCATTTGCTTTATGAACACCAAAGGCATTAAGTAAATGTAGTAAGTACGTAATTTTAAAGTGTTTATAAGGTGGGTTTTTAACTTGCTGTTAGAGTGCAAGTCTCACAATTGAATGGCCATCTGCAAGAAGACTACCCACCAGAGAGCAGCAGAGGACTGAAAAATAGACTCTTGCACACCACTCAATACTACAACTACTTAGAATCAGAGTCACATTTATTGCCAAAAGTGTGTGCAACTCAAGGATTTTGCCTTTCCACATTAAGAAAACACTTTATGCAACAAAACAGTGTGACTGTTCAAGGGGATTTCAACTCTCAGTTAGCAATAGTGCATATACACTGGTGTGAAAAAGTGTTCCCCGCCTTCCTGATTTCTTATGTCGCTTTGTGCAGGCTTCAGCGGATCACAGCAGGGATATAACAGACATCCAACGCTAGAATATAAAGCTACTGATCTGACTAGTTAGCCTCTCCAATGTACTTATTCAAAATTTAATGAAGTATTCCAAACAGAGTGGATCCAAAACTTACCACTTCCACACGTAATGAGAGGCGATTTTTTTCCCCATTAGATCTCAGTCATGGCATGCCGGCTCAGCTCTGCTGGCTCAATAGCCAATCTCTATGCAGTGTGAATGGTAATGTAATGTAACATCATTTATCATAACGTTACTGATGCCAGGGCGACCTGACAGCTAGGAGACCGGGGTTCAATTCCACCCTCGGCCATCTCTGTGTGGAGTTTGCATGTTCTCCCCGTGCATGCGTGGGTTTTCTCCGGGTACTCCGGTTTCCTCCCACATTCCAAAAACATGCTAGGTTAATTGGCGACTCCAAATTGTCCATAGGTATGAATGTGAGTGTGAATGGTTGTTTGTCTATATGTGCCCTGTGATTGGCTGGCCACCAGTCCAGGGTGTACCCCGCCTCTTGCCCGAAGACAGCTGGGATCGGCTCCAGCACCCCCGCGACCCTCTTGGGGAAAAAGCGGTAGAAAATGAATGAAAATGAATGAATGAATTACTGATGCCGAGTGACCAGAATAATACATATCTGTTTTTTTTCAATATATACCATAGTACACACCTCTGTGTGGAGTTTGCATGTTTTCCCCAAACGTGCGTAGGTTTTCTCCGGGTACTCTGGGTTCCTCCCACATTCCAAAAACATACATGCTAGGCTAATTGCCGACTGCGAAAACCGCGATATAGTGACGGAATAATATTTAAGCCGTGACATAGCAAGGGATGACTGTACATTAAATAGTTCTTTCAATATCAGGTTGGTCATATCCATATTGTATTCATGCAGTCTCTAAAAGGATCTCTGCCTGATTTCTTTTGAAAAGCTCCACATTCCAGCTCGTCTGCATGCTATGTGTGATCTGAGTGGCTGACATGCATGCCTCACGTCCAATGCAATGAGTGAGCCCACCAGTGGTTATAGGCCCCTTTCATAACAAGTCGCTTTGTTAGTCCCTGTTGGCGCCAAGTACCTGCTATCACCATGACAATCTTAACACCGCTGCATGTTCTGAATCAGTGCTGCTGCCCAACCACTGGAAAACTGCATCTTTATGCCATCTTGTGATTCATGTTTGTCCTTCACTTGTTGAGTTCCGAGAAGAAGTGTGGAAATATGTCACAGCAGACTGGGAAGATGTGTGACAGAGACATGAAAGGGAAGTGATGAAAATACATAGATGGAAAAGGAGCAAGTAGGATGAGTGAGAAGCTGCTGACGGTTTTAAGTGATCAAGATGTAATCCCCTTCTGATGGGCAGGTCATGATGTCTACTGAATATCGATGTCCAATCCTGGAGACACACTGCGCGTTGGTGCAGGGCTGTGTGTGCAGGCTCATGCAAAGGAGGACAAAAGGGTAGACTTTCCTCTGTTCCTTAAGCAGAGGAACTAGAGATGGATCTTCTCCAAATGCCACCATGGGTGCGCTAATGCCTGCTTTGTTGGCTGTGGTAATTCTATTATGTTAATGGAGGATCAATCCCAGCTTCTCCCCCCTTATTGCTCCTTCCCAGCTCCAAGTCCGCTGTCCCTTCACCCCCATCAGGGGGCTTCCGGCACAAGAACACAGCAGTTAAATGAACCATAAAGGCCTCCAGGAGATGAGATGCAAGTCATGTATAAATGCACTGAGCGGTCAGACGGCACATTTGTCTTCATCGCCGATGGTTATCTGCATCTTGAATCCAAATAGATGTCAGTAAGCCATCTTTACTTTTATCATTATGTCATTGTTTTCCTAGCAGCATCAGCTGAGATAACGATGCCCTAATGATGTTCTGCCTCAGTAAGGTAAACAATCATATAACGGGGTGCAAGATTTGTATATCATCCATGACATGACTTTGGCAAGTGTGCATTCCTCTGGCGTTTTCTGGAGGGAGAGTGTAGGTCTCAGATAGATTTGCAACAATATTCATTCCGCTGGGAACAGTCTATCTCTAAGGATGATGTTCCCCCTTTTTTTTACCCAGGGCCTCCCGCACGACCCATAATCCTGGCAGCCTGGGAACGGCTCCAACCTGCAGTCCTTTTAAATCACTTACTCTGCTCATTATTAGATGCTATGAATTATATTGTGACATATTTAAGGAAAACATGGCAACGGGCAAACATGGCAGTTATAAATCTAAAATAATGAAACAAGGCTATATAAGTGGAACCAGGAGGGCTTTGCTGACCCAAAATCCATGTAACCCAATAGGCCTGCAGAGCTGCTGGAGGTAGAAAGGCAGTAGTAAAGCCCAGCTGGACTTATGGGTGTCTAACACCCACAGCAATATGGAGCTCATTGGAGACCCAGGGTGATCTGCAGTGCATCACATTCCTGACCTATGAAGCGACCCTTGGAGAAAGTGATCCACACTAGTGACACGTCTATCAGACAAGCCTCCATAGTGGAAGTAAAAGTCAGAATGTGACGCTTGTTAGCCAAACTATTTCTTTAGTACATCTGCCAAGAGTAGATGTTTGATGGATGGATGGATGGATGGATGGCTGTTTGTTCTCAATTATGCTCTTTTTCCCATGGTGACTTCATTCCAGTCGGGATCCCATGGTTCAGGTGGTACAGTGGTAGAGCGCTTGTCTCCCAACCTGAGGGTTGCTGGTTCAATCTTCATTCCTGTTGTGAATGGATGGATGACAATGGATGATTGCAACTAGAGGTAGAGATGACCCTTTTAAATCTAACTTAATAATCAACACTGCACTCTAAGTGGACAATTATGGGCCCGATTACTTGGTAGTGTCCAAGGTACTGCTTTGGGAGTGACCAGGATGGATAGGATCAGGAAGGAGTACATCAGAGGGACATTACATGTTAGAGGCCTTGGAGATAAAGTCATAGAAGCCATAGATGGTTGGGACATGTCCACAGGAGAGAGTGAATATATTGGTAGAAGGATGCTGCCAGGTAGGAGGCGTAGAGGAAGACCAAAGAGGAGGTTTATGGATGTAGTGAAGGAGGACATGAGGGTAGTTGGTGTGAGAGAGACGGATGCAGAAGACAGGGTTGGATGAAGGAGATTGATTTGCTTTGTTGACCCCTGAAGGGAAAAGCCCAAAGAGAAAGAAGAAGTTCAAGGTATTACTTTATTACATCAAATATTTCGGTCCCAGCCTAGAAACATACCTGTACTTTTATGGGTCCTGAAAAGGCACAAGCATTTGTGAATGAAGTCCAGTAATTAGTGTTATTAATATATATTGGAGCTTATGGGACACATATGAACTCCTACTTTACCATTACAAGTAAATGGCTGACAGTCACCTTACTGTCTTCTACCTTTGAGTTTAATTGAGGTCAGTGTGTATGAGGGGCTTCTGTGTGTGAGTGATGGAGCCCATGCAGACTGATGTATAGGGCAGTGTTTTTCAACATTTTTTGAGCCACGGCACGTTTTTTACATTGGAAAAATCTTGTGGCACACCACTAACCAAAAATGTTACAAAATGTCACCACGACCTCACACGTGCATCAATAAGTCTATCGGAGGAACAAGGTAGGTGTTGCCACACGGACCAATATTACATTGCTCTGCCAGTCTTTACACCACAGACACTCCACAGTAGCCACGTCTTTCCGAATGACCTTTCGGGAAACAATGGTATCCATGGAAAGGAATATTCCAATCTCTTGTGTACATGCGCCGTGAAAATCAACCAGAATAGTCAATAGGGCATGCCCAGTAAAACGTAAACATCAACATCACGTGATACCGGCTTCCCCAAGTTATTCTTTCACTTGTTGGAATAACTCCGTATTGCCAGTTTTTCGTCTGTCCAGTCTTGAAATTTAGTTTGAATCAAAAACAAACTTTGCTTAGTCCAGTGCCGATTGTTGACCTCCATTTTTAAAACTGAAGAACGTCTGGATCTGCGTGTTACGTCGCTGAAAGAACGCACCCGGGATAAATTTAAACAGGAAAAGATCAAATTCAATCTTGCTAATATTTTATAATTAAACTCAGGACATGTTTTATATAGATATATATTTTCTTTTTTAATAAAACTGGACTTGTGAATGGCGTATAGAAGTGTTTAGATTCTGTTCCACAGATGGCGCTAATGCACACGAAAGCTGCTTACCAACCGCCAATAAACAACAGAAGAAGAAAAACACCACGAAGAAGAAGTAACCCTGACAACTTTCCGTTTGAGCGGGTACAAGATACCTCAATCGGATTGGTTAAAGGAATATTCCACCCCTGTTCAATTCTTTCCGTTTGAGCAAATAAACCAAATGCAATTGGAATATTTGGGTCCATATATTCATGGCTATTGACATAATATTTGCAAATGATGATTAATAAATGTTAACTATAAAAAGTGATATTGGATAATTCCTCACGGCACACCTGACGGTTTCTCAAGGTACACTAGTGTGCCGCAGCACAGTGGTTGAAAATCACTGGCATAGGGCATGCATATAGGCGCTATTGTAGTCTGGATTGGGATGTACATTCCCAGGCAGTAATATAACATATTAGTTGTAGTAAAGAGATGCTAGTGTAGGACAGTGAATGAATATCTGTTATAGAGCAGCTAGCTAATAAAGCAGGTAGCTGCACAAAGGAGGGGCTAAGAAGAATGTGTCTCATCTTTCAGTCCTCTCAGTGGGTCGTCATGGAGGGAATTCAGTTTTATGCTGAAGGGACTGCGAGAAATAAAGCTCCCTCCACTGGTCGGCCCCTTAGCCTCCCCCGTCGTCCCCCTCCTTGCCTGCCAGTGAAAATTGCTTTGGCTGTGGTTTAAGAGGTGCATGTGGCTCAAGTTTCAACTCGTTTGAAGTTTTCATTGTCAATAAATAGCTGGATCAAGTAGATTAGCTCAGTGTATTTTGTCTTCTTTTCACAGCTCCATGACATTTGTGTGTGCCTGCATGCGTGTGTGCTTGCAATCTCATCAAATGAAGCTCATTATCCACAAATAATGGAAGCGCTTTTCTTTTCATCTTTGTCCAATAAACACTGGTGGAAATTGAGCAGGTTAAACACAGCGAGTATGAGATAATACTCCACAGTCCAACCTTAAAATCCATATCCTTCTAAAGCACAGGTCTCAAACTCACTTTACCTGGGGCCCTCTGGACTGCAGAGTCTGCGTGAGGCTGGGCCACATCAAGTATTACACAAAAATATGGTAATGGTTTTATTTCATTTGAACATGCATCAGATTACAATTGAGTGCATCCCATAATCAGTTCACAGTTCCACATGTCCAAAAGGAGTAGGAAGAAGCAAAGCTTATAAAATCCTACCCCTCCATCTGGTACTTTTACAATCAGTAACTGTTACATTTGTTCACTTCCTGCTTTCCATAATACAGTTTAAGTTTTTTTTTACATTTTTTATGTTTTTTATTTAATTTTTTTTATTTTATTTTTGTCACATACTGAAGTAGGAGGTGATATGACCATCCAATGACATAATGGGTACCATAGTAAGTGTCAATATAGTGATATGTATAGCACATCATGACTGGTTCAAGACTCTTCATCCTTGTATTTAGCAAACATCAACTGCTTGTATTGTTTCTTGAATTGGCTCATCGTTGTGCATTGTTTGAGGTCCTTACTCAATCCATTCCATAGTTTGATTCCACATACTGAAATGCTATGGCTAGCATAACGTAGTCCTAGCATATAAGTGTTTCAAATGTAGTTCTTCCCTGAGATCATATTTCTCCTCTCTTGTAGAGAAGTATTGGACGACATTTTTAGGTAATTGGTTATTTTTAGCCTTATGCATTATTTTAGCTGTTTGAAGATGAACTATATCAGCAAGTTTAAGTATTTGTGATTTTAGAAATAAGGAGTTAGTATGTTCTCTGTAGGCGGCATTATGAATTATCCTTACTGACCTTTTTTGCAGTACATTTAGCGAGTGAAGATTGCTTTTATAGTTATTAGCCCATATTTCCACACAATAAGTAAGATATGGTAGAACCAGAGAGCAATAAAGAGTGTGGAGTGATTTCTGATTGAGAACAAATTTGGCTTTGTTCAATATTGAAATATTTCTGGCCACAATATATATATATCTATATATATATATATATAAAACATTATCAATATAATATATTCCTTGTCATACAGTAAATAAAGGTGAAGTTCTACTGTATATACTGAGCTTTATAATTGTTTATGAGCCATTATAGATCACCCTAATAATCATCATAACGTG
This sequence comes from Doryrhamphus excisus, assembly GCF_030265055.1. NCBI lineage: Eukaryota > Metazoa > Chordata > Actinopteri > Syngnathiformes > Syngnathidae > Doryrhamphus > Doryrhamphus excisus. The sequence goes on from NC_080485.1 coordinate 5,729,205, forward strand.
GTATTTACATAGCTAAAATTGGTGTTTCCTTTGTAAAGAATCGGCCCATTCACTTTAATTAACACTATGCTGTGTATATCTGAAAACAGATTTCAAAAGTGCAATTTTATTCATTTGTTTAGGCACATCAAAGGCAAACAATTGAGAATGAGCCTTAAAGAGATTATTTTAAACATTTTATGGTTACATATAGACGGCCATGTAGGTCAGAACCAAAGCAACCATGGAGGACCACAATGCTGTTGTTGCATTTCAAGAAAAACAAAATGGTTATTTTGAATGTATCCTGAAACTCCACCTTCTGCCCTCCACAATCTCTGTGGCCTCCTCCCTTTTCCAGTGCCTTTCTCTGGAGGAGGCGTTAGAGGTGTTAGAGGTGATAACCCCTCTCCATCATTCTGACACGGAGTTCTGAGCTACATCACACCAGGATGGAGTGGCGGTCTCCCCATCTAGGCGAAGCAGAGGAGGGGTTGGCAGGAAGAGGAGATGAAGAGGAGGGTAAAAATGTGTGTGTGGAGGGGAGTCCATTAGAACCAAAGAGGTCTGGCTTAGCAGCAGTTTTATCATCTTGACAGACGGTCTTTCTCTCACAATCACTCTCTGCCATGTGATATCAGCTCAGCTAGGCGCCAACTTGTTATCATGCTGATGGAGGCCGATGGAGGCCAAGGGGTCTGTTGGGTTTGAGTTATCATAAATGAGTATGACCGCATGTCTACTCGAGGAGTCCACCCCAGTCTGAGCAGATAAGGTTGTACTGTATGCTAACATCTTCTTAAGGGGATGATCAGCAAATGTATGTTCTCGTGGAATTGGAAGTCATAGATATCTGTACGCTAAGAGGAGAAATGTAAACATGGGAAGAAATCAGTCTGAATCCAGTGTCAAAGAAAGATGGAGAGTGGAGAGGAAAATCACATCATCACAATTGTTATTTAGCAAAAAAACCACCCCTGCACAATTGAAGGCAATGCAATACAAGAACTGTATCAGAAAAATCTTTATTCACAAAGATAATAAAGCACAGACACAACAGAGACATTAGTCATGTAAAACTGCACTGCATCATCGTGAGAAGAAGTCGGCTGGCCTGGTAGGCAATATGAGCAAATGCTGGAACTAAAACAGAAGTAATAAAAGCCGTTATGTTATTATTATTAATTCTTAGCGCGCAGGCCACACACCTAGGAGACCCAAGTTTGATTCCACCCTCTGCTATCTATGTGTGGAGTTTGCATGTTCTCCCCGTGCATTATGGGTTTTCCAGTTTAATCCAGTTTCCTCCCACATTCCAAAAACATGCTAGGTTAATTGGCGACTCCAAATTGTCCATAGGTATGAATGTGAGTGTGAATGGGTGTTTGTCTATATGTGCCCTGTACCTGTGGGTGTACCCCACCTCTCACCCGAAGACACCTGGGATAGGCTCCAGCATGCCTAATATTAGCATGCATAATATTTTTTAACAAGCAGAGCCTAACCAGCCTTTTTTGACTGCATGTCACTTTGTGACCAGCGACTATCATGTCAACCTCGGAGGTCCTTTTCCGTTTTCAGCTATAATGTTGATACATGATTCACTCATATAAACCATAGCCAAGTACTGCAATGACTGTTTGCAACTGTAACATCTTGCATAGTAACACCGTGTATTGACTAAATGTTTATAGCAACCCCCAAAGACTGTTAAAAGGAGCACATTACATCTCGCCACGTGCAGACCTCAGCAAAATTCAAGTTATGACAGGTGAGCTCGCCCAGTCATCCTGGTGCAGCGGAATTTTTGTTTGCATAAAGGCAATGGTTAAGTCTTCACAGTCGGCTATCACGTACAGCGGTGCTGATGTCTGATGCATAAAGGAACACAAACAAATAACCAAATTGATCTTGTTAAAGCAAATATTTAATGAAAGACAAATGCTCCACCCATCTTGCGTGTCCTCTCCTATTGCATGTAACTGGACATATAAACAAAGACAAGACTTTTTATTGCAAGTTTAAGAGCGATATACCCCAGCTGGTCCAATGTGTTTGCAGATGTAGCGATGCAGACTTCACTTCTTGGCCTCCTTTCCTCTTCATATGGTGCACAACTGGAATGTTAAAAAAAATGGGAGAGGGAATTGAATAAGCCCTTTTTGGGGTTTTTTATGTGTAGTCTCTCCATGCCCAGGTATTGTCTTTGAATCAACATATGCAGTACAATATTAGGGAAATAAGAGCTTTCCATGTGAAGTCTCTCTGGCAGAGAAGCATCTCAAGTTTCATATTTGCAGCCCAAGTTGGTGGTGCTCGCTAATGCTATGTGCCATTTAAAATCCCCATTGTGTCCAGGCCGTGCTGACATACAAAGATTGATGTGTTTTTATACTAATTCGGCCCCCACATCCTCCCTTAAAAATGTTTTGTTAGAAGTAAACTTGTCGGCATGTGTGCTTTTGAAAGCCACACTAGTGAGAAAAGACGGAGCAGGGTGTTCCAAGCATTGGATAAATATTTGATATCCCACAGTCGGGCCACACGATCACACTGGAAAAGAAAACGCACACAAAGAGTAAATAATGAGGAAAAAAAAAACACAAAGTCGTTGTGTTACGGTCAGGCATTTCCTGTCATGTTGTTTTCTTTTGTTTTGATTCCTCAGTTGTCTGCTTCAAAGGTTTGGCGTCCAAATCAATCACTTGGCAACATTTTCTTTGGATGGGACGTTATAATTCCATTCCAACATGTATGCATTCTATGTTTTCTCTCTGAGGTTTTTTATCTAACGGACTTTTATCTCATAGATCTTTTCATTAGCTCTGCTCCTGTTTGTCACTCTCTACCGGCTTGCTCTGTTTTGCTCACATCCCACTCTTGGATGGAAACACACAGCACACATATTTGGAGTGTGTTTATTATCACTAACCACTCTTCCAAGCAGGAGGTGATGTGTCTGCCATGGAAGCCAGCGTCTATAAAAGAATAGCACGGAGGTCGGAATGTCTCGAAGTCATCAAGCTGCATTGTTATTTGGAATATTGCAGCTGCTGCCAACAGTAGTAAGCTCATGGATGAAGGTATGAAAACTTCCTTACTCATGAATTTCCCCCCATCAAAACCTTTAATAGTTCCATATGTGTTTTAGAAGAACAGACACAATTATGTCCACAATAAACGCTCTTGCTTTGAGTTTAGTTCATCAATTATTCGACATATCTTGCTCTGTGCTGAACATGTACATTCAGGGTGACACCGGTAAATGTTTTTCATATGTCCACAAGATTATGTACTGCATGTAGGTGTTGTTGTATGAAGGAGGAGTGTAGCACTCTTTCTGTCATAGCCTGGGAAGTGGGGTTCGGCACATGCTTTTAATCAGGCAATCCCTAGACTTGCCAGACCACTGTACACACAACCCCCCCTTTTCTTTCCACCTTATTTCTTCTCTGATTCCTTCCTTCCCTCCACTGCTCTGTAATGAAAACATTCTCTCTCTCTTTGCTCATGGAGAAAGTTGAGAAAGTGGTAAAGAGGCATGTATGCATTCATGGAATAATGAGGCTTTGAGGTTCTCACATTTACTTTACCCTTACTTACCCTACTGTACAAGGAAACTTTCATCTACCGCTCATCCTGTTCAGGGTCATGTGTGAGCTGGAGTCTATCCCGGCAGACATTTGGGCTAGAGACTAGGTCAGCAGTCAATCACAGGACACAGAGAGTAGATCACCTTTATTGACAGGTGTTACATTTTATGACCCTCAGCAAATGGCAAAAACAACACGAATAAAAAGCCCTGAAAATGCCAATTTTTGATATGACAGGGGTGTCCAAAGAGCAGCCTGCGAGCTACTCATGTTTCGTATTACATTGGCATATTCTAAAAATACATGTGTGAAAGATAAACAGATTCGACCTGTTGTCTGGGGGTTGGGCGAACACTTGGCAGGGTGTGGTGAGTTTTCGAGGCTCGCGATGTGATAATCCGTCGGGCAGCCGCTAGAGCCCCGAACCCAACCCGCTGTACTTGCAAGTGTGTGCAACATTTGGGGATGAGTACCGCCTCACTACGGATTTGGGAGCATAAAGACACTAGTAGCACTTTTAGTGCAGGAGGAACTTTTGTTGCATGCGGGCTGCATCAGGCTATATGACTTGTGGCGTGACTTAGTTGAGGCACATGCAGACAAGTAAAAAAAATATATCCTCGATCTGACCCTTGGCCATGAACAGGGGCGTCGTATCGGGGAGAATAGGGCTCCTGACTAAATGGGACCTTGGAAAATCTGAAAATATCTGTATATATGAAGAGCTTGCAACCAAAAGGCGCTAAATCCATTTTGACTGATTTCGAGAAAATCAATGATTTTTAACTACGCACATATCAATCTATTTGGTCATCAAGTCTATATTGCAAATGAAAGAGCTATCAATATAGGTCATAAAAATGCATGCTATAAAAATCATGCACACACCATGTATTTTATATATTTTTTTAATTAATTTTTTTTTCGGATTTAGCGCCTTTTGGCTGAAATAAATTTGAAGTCACCTTTAACTTCTTCAATGGCATTGTTGTAAAAGAATGTATGCAGTGCCAATTGTTTTCTTCTCTCTGATTATCAATAGATGGGAAACTTGGGCCAATCAGAATAAAGAATAAAGAAAGGGATTTAGCGCCTTTTGGTTGAAATCTGAAATGGAAATAGCGCCTTTTGGTTGAAAGCATAAATTTCATATCACTTTTTTTCATATTTTTTAAAATTATTTCAAGACCAAAATATGTGATTTGGATACACATGACAGAGGTCTATTAAACTCATGAAAAACATGCAACTTAGTGAAAATTGGATTTAGCGCCTTTTGGTTGCAAGCTCTTCATATTTTTAATTTTATCTCTGGCAGCACCCCTTACCATGAAGGTTACTAGTAATTTTAGAGAACCTACAGTACATGCTAAAATGCATTTCTTGTCAGTATAATGTGATTGAAATGAGCTAGATGGGTGCAAGCGACAACAGACCAGCTATTACACTGCATTCTTGGACTGGTTGTGTCAGCAGTTATGAATTTGGGTTTTTTTACTTTAATGTTGGAATATAATAATATATTACATTGCAGTTACTACAGATGGTAATAACTGCTAGGATGATTTTTTTCTGTAACAATGTAGAAGAACAGGAGCAAAATCAAACAAGTGTAATCCACTTGCGTATATACAGTAACAACATATATTGTATATAACAGGTATTTTCTATCTTACTATAGCTAGTAATGTGTCCCATGTTTAATCCTTACAGCGTCCATTTACTTGCCTGTCATTCCATGTCAGGTGATCTGCACTCACGGTTCACCCTGCGTTACCTGGTGTTAGAGGTGTGACAGTTGGAGTGACAGGCTCATTAGGGCTTCATTACATGGCTGCTTGAGCAGAAGGAGGATGAGTGAGGCCCAGCAGCAGCAGGACAGGCTTGCTGGGCAACCTGAGCAGGCCCTGAGCTTCACTGCTACTCAGCAAAGGTTCATTTGTTGTCTCTAGGCGGAAAAGCACACCTGGGCGGGGTGACGTTTACCAGGAAGAGGTGCCTTTGGATTTCCATTTAAGCGAGGGTGGATTCCTTACATTCAGCCTCGGAGCGAGTTCAGAGGTTCTCTGCCTTCAAACACACCAATGGTTGGCCTAAGGTATTACAACAGCTTTGGAGGTTTTCAACAGGTCTACTCAACTAAAACTAATACGAGTGAACAATGAAATTAGCTTGATTGAAATGAATCATGACATGAGCTCTTCACGTTAGGTGCTTCTGGCTGCTCCGTGTTGCGTACACACGTCGAGTCGAGTCCTGACAACGCAACAAGACCTGAAAAGCTGCAGCAAGCTTGGAGGTTAACACCTGGAAGCAAATGACACATTCAGCAGTTTAGAAATAGATCTGAACGTGCAGCCAGTTGTTCAGCAGGCATTAAGTCGTTCAATGAAATGGTTAAATGGAAACCAGGACCATGTCCAAGTCCATGTCAGGTCTCAAGACAAGACAGGTTGAGTCAAGTTTGAATTTTTGTAGTCTTTCCAAGTTATAAATATTATTTCATATTCACCAACTAAAATGTCATTTTAACATTGTAAAAATGTAAATTTAACAAATACAATTACCATAAATTCCAGTGTATAACCATCTACTTTTTTCTTAAACTTTGAACCCTCCACCTTATATTGCAGTATGGCTTATTTATGGCTAAATTCTAATCTTGTGACATCTCCTTTACTTCAGAAGTACTACTAATTGTTTAAATACTGTGCCACTCGCGAGTCAGTGAGGAAACTGTAGCGCTTTCGTTGGCAGGAGCCAATCACAAGCTCTCAGTGCCCTCACAAACTTGTCAACCCATTGCAAATCGCAGAAGGTCAGCATATATAACAGCGTAACAATATAACAGCCTGACTCACTGTGTCATCTATCAAAGAACCCAAAAGTAATCACACAGCAACTTAACACTCAAAAGGTGCACCCATACAAACATGTACCAATATGAGTTTAAAATGAAAAATTCATTGCGTCTGAGCAACTGATTCATTAGAACGCATTCAATCACTGCGATGATGTCAGCCTCCCTCTGGGTTCCTCTGGTGGACAGAGGCAGCATCAGTTTTTATGCTATTTATCCTCGAATCAAATGTTTGCTCAGATGAAATGCATTATAGGAACATCTTAAAAAATTTTTTTTTCATTTTTAAACTTGTATTGGTCCATGTTTATATATTTATTAGGTATAGCGTTTGAGTATTAAATAGCTGTGTGATGAGTTTAGGGTTCTGATTAAAATGACGACACCATGAGTCATGTTGAGTAATGACCTCCTGCAATTTCGATTGTTTTGCAAGTTTTTTCATAGCTCATGATTGGCCCCTGTCAAATAAAGAGTTATTCGTGATCCACGTGTACACCTCTGATGATTACTTCCTGGAGCTACAGTAATAAATCAACCACCTTCTTCATGGTGTTTGTCAAAATACAGACAAGCGTCTGTGAGCAAGTTTCAGCACCCGTCCCAGGTTGGTTGCACTTTCATAATAGTGATAAATGACCCAGCAGTCCCTTATTGGAACAGGCTGCAAGCTATGCGGCTTCACCAAGACTAACAGCATTAAATAAGGACAAGTGTGTAGATAAATGTAGTGTGAAGGAACTGGAGAGGAAGTTATTTGATTTAGTTCTAATGTGCAATCATAGTAGAGTGTTCCTTTGCACAGAGGCCAAATTAGACCAAATGCAAACCAGAAATTTAACATCATCAGCTTGGTAGAATATAAACATATCCTCCAGACAAGAAACAGTAATTGTGAATTGGAACTTATGGTAGCCTGAAGGTACACTGTTAAAAAAAGAGATTCAATATAAAGCATGTACTGTTAATCTTGGACACGTTTTCCATCTAAACTTGCTTTGATTTTTAGTGGGAATAAAAGTGTAATGAATTTTTATTTCTATATATGTGTTGTATGTCAGTGTCCCTGCATGCTACCTATTCCCACGACTGAAAGAGACCAAATGAAAGACAGACACTGCAGAATAAAACCATATCATGCGAGTCAAGCTGACATTCCAAGCCCTGTGGCAGCCGCTCGGTGTAATCACCCTGTGCGGTGAAATGATAATTACAATAACTGATCTGTGAACTGTAGCCGGGTAAGAGAGGAAAAGTGGATCTCCACACCAGGAGGAACCACTGGGTTGTGTGTGCTGGCATGCCAAAACCACAGCGCTTCCACAGCCCTGAGGATGACAAGTGGGACGATGGAAGAAAGCTCACATGAAACGAACAACGAAGCCTGTAAAGACTTTCAGATGGACCGTGCCCTGCATGTTTGATTTTTAGCGGTTACAGCGTGGCTTGGCTGGCCCTCAAGGCAATCCACAAGTCATTTTCATGAGAGGAGGGAAGATGTATGATTGGGAAAAAAAAGTCATTGCACACTGTCAGACATGTGTAACTTATTGATTCCATTTTTGCTCTTTCCGTCTTTCACTGATAGATCAGTGACAAGATGATAGCTGCAGCTGACCGAAATGAAAAAAATAAAATTATTTTACAATGAAATCATCCCCTTGAAATAAAATAATAGATAATGCCAAGATTGTGAAGGTTATCAGGCAGGAAGACGGTAAAGCTCAGGTAACCACAAGCAGCTACAGTGCAAATCTACTCTGCAATAAAGGTCAAAAGTGATTATTTATTTGTGATTGTTTCTGTTAACAGACATTTTCATCTTGCATATCTTAGAGCCATGGTGCCCACAATGCAGCCTGGGGGCAATTTGCGGACTGCATCTTTTATTTTTTTAATCGGACCAGGACACATTCCAAAAATATTTAACAAGAAAACTTTAAAAATAATCAACAGCAGTCATTTTAAAAGAAAAAAGTCAAGAGTTATCCAATAATATGTAAATAAAAAATATAATTTTAGTAACTTCTCGTTGAACTCTCTGTTTCTACCATATCTTACTTATTGTGTGGAAATATGGGGTAATAACTATAAAAGCAATCTTCACTCACTAAATGTACTGCAAAAAAGGTCAGTAAGGATAATTCATAATGCCGCCTACAGAGAACATACTAACTCCTTATTTCTAAAATCACAAATACTTGAACTTGCTGATATAGTTAAATCTCACACAGCTAAAATAATGCATAAGGCTAAAAATAACCAATTACCTAAAAATGTCATCCAATACTTCTCTACAAGAGAGGAGAAATATGATCTCAGGGAAGAACTACATTTGAAACACTTATATGCTAGGACTACGTTATGCTAGCCATAGCATTTCAGTATGTGGAATCAAACTATGGAATGGATTGAGTAAGGACCTCAAACAATGCACAACGATGAGCCAATTCAAGAAACAATACAAGCAGTTGATGTTTGCTAAATACAAGGATGAAGAGTCTTGAACCAGTCATGATGTGCTATACATATCACTATATTGACACTTACTATGGTACCCATTATGTCATTGGATGCTCATATCACCTCATCCTTCAGTACGTGACAAAAAAACAATATTAAGAAAGCAGGAAGTGAACAAATGTAACAGTTACTGATTGTAAAAGTACCAGATGGAGGGGTAGGATTTAATAAGCTTTGCTTCTTCCTACTCCTTTTGGACATGTGGAACTGTGAACTGATTATGGGATGCACTCAATTGTAATCTGATGCATGTTCAAATGAAATAAAACCATTACCATTACCAACTATCCATTGTTTTGACAGATACACCATTTTTCACATTGTTGGCAAAGCAATGCATGTGGAAATAGTGAGGTGGCGCCCACTGAGGGACATATGAGGCAGGCGGTATTAGTGCAACATGAATGAATTTGTCATACTCATCATGCAACTCTTAAATAAATACGCTTGTATGGGCCTGCATTGTGGTTGAGTGTTTAGCATGCAGGCCACACAGCTAGGAGACCAGAGTTCAATTCCACCCTCGGCCATCTCTGTGTGGAGTTTGCATGTTCTCCCCGTGCATGCGTGGGTTTTCTCCGGGTACTCCGGTTTCCTCCCACATTCCAAAAACATGCTAGGTTAATTGGTGACTCCAAATTGTCCATAGGTATGAATGTGAGTGTGAATGGTTGTTTGTCTATATGTGCCCTGTGATTGGCTGGCCACCAGTCCAGGGTGTACCCCACCTCTCATCGGAAGACAGCTGGGATAGGCTCCATCACCCCCACAATCCTCGTGAGGATAAGCTGTAGAAAATGAATACGCTTTTATGTTTCACTACCCTCCATTTTGTTGCATTTTGCTGGTTTCAGCTTCCAGTCCGGTCTGTACAGTACACATCTATAAATAGATATTATCAGTATTTCAAATCGAAGGGGTCACAAAACATTTTCAGTTGGGGTGTGACAGAAAATAAGTGAGAACAACTGCTGTAACGTGTGATGGCGGCTTTTTCATAATGCAGATGTCTCAGTATTATACTTAGTATTATACTGTAATGTATTATGCTTTAACTGTTAAACTGTTAAATTATTTGTCGCCATCAAATGACCTTATCATTTTTGTTTACACGAGAAGTGAATTTGTGCACAAGGATGCAGCTGTATGGAGTGTTTTATAGTCAAAGTAGAACATTGAAGTCTGTAAAACGATGCATTGGCCGAGTCCAACGTACAAATATTTATGAATCTGAGCATCTCGTAAAAGCTATGTTGTTTTCTTTATAGACCCATTTGAGTGTTGAGTCCGTGATGCCAAAGTTGATGTGCATGTTATTAATGAACCCGTGTGTGCTGCTTCAATAACGTGGGCATTATTTGACATATTCTCAGACTTTTTTGGCTGGCCATGGCTTAAAATACAATAACATAAAACATTCTATGGATCCTGGATTTTCCCAATCAGCAGGTCTGTTTCACACCTTTTCATGTTCACGAGTGCAACCACAAGCTCAGCAAGCAGACATGACCCTGATGTCCCACACTGCTCCAAAGTAGAGACTTCAAATGGTGTGTGTGTGTCTGAGATGGTCTCCAAATGTTGCCAGGTTTGCATCAATATTCGCTGTCCAACCTCTGTGTTAATGACCAGGCTGAATCATCACCACTGCAAAGTCCGAGCGGGCCAGGTTGGTGACGTGTATCCATGAGTTCATCCAAAGGAAATAGCAAAATGTGAGTGGGTTTTTACGTTTTCACAGGCCCTCATTCTCTTCGGCCCGTAAATGACAGGCAGAGGTGTGAATTCGGTGGCAATGTCCAATATCCTTCTGCTCTGGGTCATGTTTGGGTCAAGCTTGCAATGATGGCTGGTTTGAAACCTTCAATTGGCGAGTGTACAAAAGATAAAAGGTGTGTTCAGTGGAATTTTTATTTTGGCTTTCTGTTCCTAGCACAGCCTTCCGTTTTATATTGTAATTTGCTGCATGGTACAAAGAGCGACTTCAGAACCACTTTAATGTCTACAGCAGGTCTGGGAACTTCACTGAATGGGAGGCTGCAGATCAGTTCAGACTAGGACCAGAATCCTTTCAGTCATTCATTCATTTTCTACCGCTTATCCTCACAAGGGTCGCGGGGGTGCTGGAGCCTATCCCAGCTGTCTTCGGGTGAGAGACGGGGTACACCCTGGACTGGTGGCCAGCCAATCACAGGGCACATATAGACAAACAACCATTCACACTCACATTCATACCTAAGGACAATTTGGAGTCGCCAATTAACCTAGCATGTTTTTGGAATGTGGGAGGAAACCGGAGTCCCCAGAGAAAACCCAACTGGGGTCTCCTAGCTGTGAGGCCTGCGCACTAACCACTCGACCGCCATGCAGCCCATCATAGAACATACTTCATTAAAACCCTGTAGACATCAAATAATAGCTCATATTCACATTTACGTAACTGCAGGGACATAAGAGCAGGAAATAGCATGCTACCAAGCTAACTAGTTAGCCTCCAATTTATTTATTGCAATCTTAAGAAAAGGTTTCAAATGGAGTGGGGGAAGAAGGACAAAGTAAGAAGCCAAAAACTTACCACTTCCACACGGAATGGAGGGAGAACCTCTTCTCACTATGTCATGTCGATTGTGTCATGGCTGACTCCATGCAGTGTGAAGGTAATCTGATGTAATGTCATGTTCATCAATGCAACATTACTGACGCCTAGTGACCACAATACTATATAACTTTTTTTTTTACTAATAATAGTCCAATAGTGATTTATTAATGGATTTTTGAAAAACCATATTGACCATTATTAAACCAGACAAAGAAAATATTAAAATAGACAACCATTCACACTCACATTCATACCTATGGACAATTTGGAGTCACCAATTAACCTAGCATGTTTTTGGAATGTGGGAGGAAACCGGAGTACCCGGAGAAAACCCACGCATGCACGGGGAGAACATGCAGACTCCACACAGAGATGGCCGAGGGTGGAATTGAACCCCAGTCTCCTAGCTGTGAGGTCTACACACTAACCACACGGCTGCCGTGGAGCCCGGACCAGAATCCAAACCTCTAAAAATGACATTTGTGAAAGCAGTTTTACTGATATGACATCATAATATACATAATCATAACAACCGCTGCACCATCTACTTATTCCTCTGGACAAACACATTTATAGGAGAGAATGATGTTTGCATAGAACTTCCATTCCCGCTTGGGTCAGCCCAGTCCAGGAACTACAGCAGCCGTTCAGTGAGAGATGGGAGCTCAGTGGAAACAGGAGGAGAGCTTCTAATTGGCCCCAATGGTTGCAATGTGAGCCAATAAGAGATAAGTGCTGTATTGCTCTCCAGATCTTCAGCGATAGTGTTGGACCGTATGACCGGGCCATGATTGCACTGTTGTCCAAACAGAGAACAGGTGTGCAAGCTCTCTCGGGCTCAGGTGGCCTTCCTGGTAACCAAAGGCAAGCTGCAGCTCGGCCAGCTTCACACCCTGAGCAAACACACTCAGCTTGCAGATTGTTCTACACTGCATGCTTCTAGACGTTCAAAAATAGATTGGCTTTTTTGAACTCACTTTTAAAAACATTGGAATTGTAACTGTTTGAATTAACAATACACTCCTTCCTTATGCTTAATTCTGCATGTTTCACTGAAGTGATGATGGTTTGATGCTTCATTTTTAATGCAAACAAAGCTATAGACCAGGGGTCTCAAACTCAATTTACCTGGGGGCCACTGGAGCTAGGGTCTGGGTGAGACTGGGCCACATCAGGTTTTCCAAAAAACATCATTTATTAAAAACAGAAAAATAATAAACTTTGCTTTGGTTCCGATTTTCTACAATAAAAGCTCTGATAAAACATTCCACTGTTCTCAAATATCTTAATTTTTATTTTTCTACACAAAATAAGATGAAAAATAAACAAATCAAGAACAAAGAAAATCAATCAATCAGTAATAAATAAATATAATAATAATGATAATAAAACGGCAAATAATAAAAACTTAAGAAACCACATATAGTTGGTGGGTAGACAAATTATTTTTTTCAGATTAAAATGAACAAAGCATTATTAGAGCCCTGTAGACATGACAAAACACGACTATAGTCACATTTATACTCTTTTTATTTACAACATATTGCGCAACTGCAGGGTCTTGAGACACATGCTAACTCGCAAACTAGAGAGCTAGCGACCTAAACGGTAGCCTTCAAGTTATTTCCTTTAAACTTAAATAGCCAAAAACTTACCACTTCCACACGGATAGGGAGGATAACTATTAATAGTTATTTAACCTTTAACATGAACATTAATCAAACGTAATAATTTTTTCTGGGTACATGATACCATACAGCATCCATATCAAACTTGCGCGGGCCGCACTAACATTAAACTTTCATATCAAGGCGGGGGCCTCAAACTAGTGTCCTGTGGGCCACATTTTTAGTCGTGTTTGAGACCCCTGCTATAGACTATGTTATAGTTAACAGTGACAGCTCAGCAGACTGATTCACTTTTAATTTTTGGAAACAAATAATAGGATGTGGGCAGAACAGAGGAAATGTGGTTGTGATTTCTGGCTGTGGGTATGAGACACACGGTGCATGGTGGATGAGTGGTTACCGCACAGGCCACACAGCTAGGAGATGATTCGATTTCATTCGATTCCCCACTCGGCCATCTCCGTGTGGAGTTTGTGATCTCCCCGTGCATGTGTAGGTTTTCTCCGGGTACTCCGGTTTCCTCCCACATAGATATGAACCCAAAGTGGCCCTGAACAGGATAGGTGAGATTTTATGTGTTTATTGTTGTGTTGGTGAGTTCACCATTGCATGAAAACCACAATTACCAATTTTCATAAAACTTTATGGAGGTGCAATGGATGGGCCAAAGAGGAGAGCAGTACATTGAACTCACCTCCCACAGCAGGGGAGCTGGGTTAATGACAGGAGTTAATATCAGTGAACACATTTGGGAACACATTACGGCTAATGGAAAGGATGCCTGAGGCAGTTTTGATCCGCATGGCTCCTTTTGGCACATTAACCGGAATATGCTTAACAACTCTCAAAATATGGAAATGAAAAATGGGCATTGAATCTGTCTGCGTGTTCGCTTTGTGAGTTTGGTTAGCCTGCATCCTATTTTGATTTACTGTCGGTTTTCGGGGAAAACTAAGTCAATGGGGGGAGAGGGGGAAGACTCATTGTGGGTTGGAAGGAAGACATCTTGGTTTCACTGTGGGTGCTGGAACACTGTTATTGGCTTCGGGAACATTTTCCACATTAATACCCGGCGTTGACTAACCAAAGCTAATCCTGCAGGGGAAATATTGTCCTCATTTTTGGTGAGCTACATAATGTAAAAATTCTGGATTTACCCACGTGTTAATTGAGGATTATATGATGTTTTCCCATTAGAACAGACCCTGGGAAACTACAACCTGTGGGACAATAAGCCTTTTGATCCAGCCTGTTTCCATATATTTTTTAAAGCTATAACTTGAATGCTGGGGCGCAGACCACACAGCTAGGAGACTAGGGTTCAGTTCCACACTCGGTTTGAATGTTCTCCCCGTGCATGCGTGGGTTTTCCCTGGGTACTCCGGTTTCCTCCCACATTCCAAAAACATGCTAGGTTAATTGGCAACTCCAAATTGTCCATAGGTATGAATGTGAGTGTGAATGGTTGTTTGTCTATATGTGCCCTGTGATTGGCTGGCGACCATTGTGAGACAGGTTAGTTTTACCCTACTGATGATCGTACTGACGATCGGTGTCGTTGCCCAAAAGACAGCTGGGATAGGCTCCAGCACCCTCCCTCCCACATTCTAAAAACATGCTAGGTTAATTGGCGACTCCAAATTGTCCATTGGTATGAATGTGAGTGTGAATGGTCCAGGGTGTACCCCACCTCTCGCCCAAAGACAGCTGGGATAGGCTCCAGCACCCCCCGCGACCCTCGTTAGGAAAAGCGGTAGAAAATGAATGAATGAATGAATGAACGAATGAACTTCAATGCTGTCACCAGCAACTATTTTCATTTTACCGTAAGTCTTGAACTATCCAAATGATTCCAATTGTTTTCTGAATCAAGAGTCAGTGCTTTCTAACAAAGAAGACAAAATAATGATACCTAGTAGAGTGGTTGGCAATAAAGGCATTCTGTTTTATTCTATTCACTAATCCAAAGCAACAAAACAGGTAGATTTGGGAGGAATGATCTGCTCAGTCTTTAAATTGTGCAGGACAGTGATAGTAATCTGCCACTGAATTACTCTTCTGTCTAGAGATGATGCTGTACATTGGATGATGCTGGTTGAAACATCCAGATTTTTAAAGTACAGCTAAACCAAGACAAATAATTACTAACATCCTGCATCAGTGGTGTCAGCTTGTTGCTTATCCGCAGTCATCGTATGACAGGACATCGTATGACAGGACATCGTATGACAGGACATCGTATGACAACACAGAAAAGTCATGACATGACAGAAATGACAGATTGTGTTCTCTTAGGTTTATGTGCAATAAAAAAATGAAGGGAACATCCTGAATCATTGTTATCAATCCAGTCTTTGGTCTGTGGCTCATGAAGGACCCAGACACCCTTCCATCCTGTTGGCAACTAAGCCTGCCCAGCATTAGTCGTTCAAGCCCTGCGTGTCTGCAGGGGCTTAGTCCTGCTTTTATCCAAGCATTCTGCAGCCAAAGCCAACATCCCTCCAGGGTATGAGGATAGAGAATTGTACCTCCACCCTCCTCGTCTCTTTTCCTCCAGGAGGCCCCTTTATGAAAAGTATCCAAGACCCCAGGCACCAGAATCCTCTGTTATTCATCCCTCTTTACCGCCTCACCCTTTGCTCTTTCTCTCTCTCCCTTTTATTTGAGTCTTGTTTGCAGTGTTAGAGTACACAGTGCAGTGCGGCCACAGCCTTCTGTAAGGCCGTAGTGAGGCAGGCCGGGGCCCCTGATAAGGGCTGCTGTGTGGCCTGTAAGAGCACAAACATTGCACCACTGAGTAAACGGACCCACGAGGGGCCCACGTCTGAGCACCATTGTTATTGTGCCTCACATAAGCCGGGTCAGAGGGGACTGAGAATGCAGCTCATATGGCCGCTTTATCAGAAAATCCTACCCCCGGACGTTGTGATGCAGCCTATTCTTGGAAATGATTTAGTTATTTCTGGGATTTGAGCCTGTGCCATTTATTTGCCGGAGATAAACCTGATCAATCACCTGAAATAACACCTCCAGCATCAGCAACATGTGACAGATGATCTTAGTCGATAAATGTGTAAAAATGTTATGTGTTTACATCTTTTTGTCTGTCTCGGTCATCCTCTCTTTCAGTTCCTGGAGCTGCAGGATGAAGGAGGCGGCTCAGAGAGTTATAGCAGGAAACAGAGACATAAGTGTGTATCTAAACAGTGTCAGTAATGTTCCCGGTCCTCGGACAAATATCTCCCCCCTGCTGCTGTGTCTTCCGTCTGAGGTGACACGCTGGAAGCAGCGGTTCCTGTTCTGGATCCGCACTCATCCGTCTTGATCTTCCACAGGTAGTGTGACAATTTGAAATGAACAAATGGGGGGGGGGGTCTCAGTTGGGAGGGTCAACGTATTTCCTTCAGTGTGGCATCTTTGCACTTTGACCTCCACGGTTCCACCAGCAATACATCTTCCAGACTTTGTTGTTTTTCCTCCATATTATGATTTTTCCAGAGTTGTCTTCCAAGGACACATGGCTACCAACCCCCCACCCCCACCCCCACCCCCCAATCCAGACTAAACAGTCACAAGAGTCTCACTTTGGTTAACTAAACTCAGGGCACTTAATGAAAAGTGTTGACACAAGACACAATGCAATGACTGTTCTCTTTGTGTGGGTGGAATACAAATACTTGGATGGTTCTGGTGACTTTTTTATGTATAAGAATTACTGCATTCAACAATATTTACCACTCAAAGCTTCTAGGACACTCCTGTTTTTCCAGTTATATATTGAAATGGTAGTCACAGAGTTTAACAAAAAGTTATCCAAAACTAAAAGAGAATGTGTATTTCAGAAAGATACAAAAAGGCCTGTTTCAGAACCACAAAATGGGTCAACAATTTGTAACATTGCAACATACTATTACTACAGACGTTCTGGAGTACTTACTATCACTATTACTACAGACGTTCTGGAGTACTTACTATCACTATTACTACAGACGTTCTGGAGTACTTACTATCACTATTACTACAGACGTTCTGGAGTACTTACTATCACTATTACTACAGACGTTCTGGAGTACTTACTATCACTATTACTGCAGACGTTCTGGAGTACTTACTATCACTATTACTGCAGACGTTCTGGAGTACTTACTATCACTATTACTGCAGACGTTCTGGAGTACTTACTATCACTATTACTACAGACGTTCTGGAGTACTTACTATCACTATTACTACAGACGTTCTGGAGTACTTACTATCACTATTACGACAGACGTTCTGGAGTACTTACTATCACTATTACCACAGACGTTCTGGAGTACTTACCATCACTATTACTACAGACATTCTGGAGTACTTACTATCACTATTACTACAGACGTTCTGGAGTACTTACTATCACTATTACTGCAGACGTTCTGGAGTACTTACTACCACTATTACTGCAGACGTTCTGGAGTACTTACGATCACTATTACTACAGACGTTCTGGAGTACTTACTATCACTATTACTACAGACGTTCTGGAGTACTTACTATCACTTTTGTCTGCACAGAAACAGTTTTCGGAACACACTGTGGTACAGTAAACCTCGGATATATCAGAAATTCGCTCACAACGGACAGATAAAAAAGAACCGATTTTTCTGTAATGCATTTCCAATAAAAATTCATTGCATATATCAGATTTTTTATAACGGATTTCGCCTATTTCGGACAAAATCTCCAGTCCCGTTCCAATGCATTTCCATTAAATTTCCCTCGCATATATCGGATGGCCGCATCGTGGCGCTCCGATTCGCCGAATCGTGACAGGCCGCTATACGACGTCATTTGCAGCGTTTGCAGCGTTGCCTGCGCGTCCAGGTACATTGGAAACATAGTCAAGGAAGTGCCTTTTTATAACGGATAAAATCCGATTTACGCATATACCGGATATAAATCCGATATATGCGTAAAACGGACATTTTCCGGTATACGCATATAACGGATTTCGCTTATATCGGACAAAACCAGTGGGAACAATTGAATCCGATATATCCAAGGTTTACTGTACTGTACCCTTGTGAACAACATTGTACTGCAGAAAGTAAATTGTTGCTACAAAATGGTAAGAAAAAATGGAATTAATAATGAAAGACGGACCATGTTAACACTTCAAAATGTAGGATTTCTCTCTAGGTTATATCCAATAATATTGGCTGACTGATATTGGCATAAAAATAAATTAGATATTGGTTGATATCAGTATCGGGTTTTTTTTCAGCTGAAAATTATATCAGTACACAAGTGATGGCGTACTCCACATTGCAGCAAGCTTGCTAGCTCAATATGTCTGCAAACTGGAGTTTTGATCATCTTGGATGATGTGATGAAGACGAAGCACATAATCGCACAATGCATTGTGGCGCACTGGCGCCATTTTTATTTTGGAGTTGTAAAGATATACGACATAACAAACACATGGACACACAAAAGAGAAAGGCAGTGGTCTGTACCGAGATTATATAGACTGATATTTAGTTTCATATATTTCTTATTAGAAATATATGAAACTGAAAAAGTATACTTTTTTGCTAATTGTGTCTGCAGCAGAACAATGTATTTATATTTTGTGTTATTTTAATGATTTTGTGGGTTATTTTCCCCCTCACAAAACTAGATAAACGTGTTCAATGTTCAGTTTTCCATTCATTTGTCATCATTTTTTGTATGTAAAACTATAATTATTGTCTATAAATGTGTTCTGTGTTCATGTCTTTTCGTCTGGAACAAATTAATTGGGGGGCTGCACAGCGGTCGAGTGGTTAGTGCGCAGAGCTCACAGACCTCAGGGTTCAATTCCACCCTCGGCCATCTCTGTGTGGAGTTTGCATGTTCTCCCCGTGCATGCGTGGGCAGCCCGAAGACAGCTGGGATAGGCTCCAGCACCCCCCGCGACCCTCATGAGGAAAAGTGGTAGAAAATGAATGAATGAACAAATTAATTAGATTTACTTTATTTTCTATGGGAAAATATGCTTTGGTTAGCATCTGTTTTGGTTTGAGTCGGACCTTCTGGATGTCTGGGTGTATCAATTACTCATGGATTTTCACCATTTGCTGATAAGTGAAGAACCTAACTGTGACAAGTGAAGATTATGTTCATGGCTAGTATGATACGCATACAACTTTCAATGAAGACAACCATTAGATTTAGTTAAAAAAACTTCAGTCATGTCTTGTAAAAAATGACTTTTCATTTAAAAATATCTTTATTTGTCATGAATAACCATTTCACAATTGATGTGATACAAACTGAGTCAGTTATAGCGTTTTGTGCCAGTGGTCTTGGTAGCCCATGCGGACAAAACAATGTCTCGATGGTCTCTTGCTTTTTTTACTCTGTCTCCTTCACACTCATTAAAATGATGAACGGGGAGTTGAGAAGCTAATTGCAAAGGCAGTTGGACTTATGTCGCCTTATCAATCATTAGTAATGATTCATTACACTTGACAAATAAGTGGGATGATGCAGAAAAGACCTCCTTTACTAAAAATCCTGAACGGACGCTGCACGGTGTCACTTTATTTCTGGGAAAAAAGTGTATGACACTGTGTGTGACTGCACACGTTTAGGTGTCATACGCCAGGGCGAAGTGGAACTAACTTTATCTCCTTCTACTTGTTGCTCTTCCTCATGAGGGATTTCATTTTCTGTGGAAATGATCCGTTTTGTGTGAGCATAAATTGCAGAAAATGGAACCATTTGGATGGCGGACCGCAGGGTCTCTGGATGAGCAGCCAGGCTGGGTGAAAGTAGATGCCTGAGAGTTCATGGTCGGCTGAAGCTAAAAGCGCACACACACACGTATGTGTATGTGCGTATGCCTGGTGCGGTGTTATGAGAACAAGCTCCGCCCGCCGTTTCTTCTTCTAGTCACAGTGTGTTTCAAGACGCCCTTCTTAAACCGCATGTAATTGTTCTCTACAATAACAGCCTGCCATGTTTATCCTGGCAGCGCGCTATATGTGTGAGAGGGGCCCATCATTTATTTTCTTATGGTATCTTGCTTCACAGCGCACTGCCAAGATCATTAAGGGCAGCGGGCGTCCATGGAAATATGTGTGAGGCATTGCTGCATCCAAGCCCTTTCCCACTATCACCAATTATTCTTCTCAAGGACAATAAAGAGGAAAACGCTCCTCTGCTGTTGTGATCGGCGAAGATACCAAACTGCTGCCTTTTCCGTCTCAAGATGAGGTGACGTCCCAGCACAGGATCGCTTAGGAGCCATTTGGGGAAGGGGGCCAGCATATAGGTGTTTTTGTCAACCTTTGATTGACAAAGAGGCTGAAGTCCAGCAACTTGCACCAAATAAGGACTTTCTGGAGCTCAGCAAGGATGGCCTACATGACCTCCTGTATGATTCATAATCTTTTTATCATAGGGGGTGTTTTGCCAGCCTGGCGGAGTAGCTGTGTCCACGCTTTAGCAGCATGTTTGACCCCTTCCTACATCAAGAGTCTAAGATTTAAGTTAATATTGAGTTTAATCAAAGACCTGAAACTATTTTCGTTATTTTTCATTCTTATTTTTTCCAACCAAATTCATCCCTAGGCTGCGTTCACACGTCTAACCAATCAAATCAGTCCCTGCTTCGCCCTCCCACATCCTCACTTTCTTGTTTACATCCACGACAGGATACCAACAACATCATACTGGTCCGTTTGTTGTTAATGTTGGCAGTTGAGATTGTCAAGAAGCCAGTAACTCACAAGCTCTTTACTCAAGGGGAATACTAGAAATGGCGCTCGGATATACTGTAGTATACTTGGATATATACCTATCAGTCAGTGTATAGCTGGTATAGAAAGTCATTTCTATAGTAATGTCTAGCCCAGGGGTGGGCAAACTACGGCCCCGGGGCCACATCCGGCCAACCAAGTGTTTGAATACTTGGTTGCCTGTTCTTTCCAAAGTATTTCATTTAAACTCAACATACAACCTGGCATCACGGCTTGAGCCAACCTTTTGATGGTGGAAGTTGCTGTTTTATCAATTTTGTTATTTGATGTGGTCTGTCGTTTACAAAATTCATTCATTCATTCATTTTCTACCACTTATCCTCACTGGGCTCCAAAATGATTGTTTGTCTATATGTGCCCTGTGATTGGCTAGCGACCAGTCCAGGGTGTACCCCGCCTCTCGCCCGAAGACAGCTGTTTACAAAATGCTTCTGAAAAAAGGGACACAAACACATAATAATAAAAATAATAATAATAAAATAATTAATTAATTCATTCATTTTCTACCGCTTTTTCCTCACGAGGGTCGCGGGGGATGCTGGAGCCTATCCCAGCTGTCTATGGGCAAGAGGCGGGGTACACCCTGGACTGGTGGCCAGCCAATCACAGGGCACATATAGACAAACAACCATTCACACTCACATTCATACCTATGGACAATTCGGAGTCGCCAATTAACCTAGCATGTTTTTGGAATGTGGGAGGAAACCGGAGTACCCGGAGAAAACCCACGCATGCACGGGGAGAACATGCAAATTCCACACAGAGATGGCCGAGGGTGGAATTGAACCCTGGTCTCCTAGCTGTGAGGTCTGCGCGCTAACCTAATAATAATAATAAATGTAAATTTATAATGCACTTTACATCAAATAAATGATCTCAAAGTGCACATATAGCAGATTGCATGACACTTTTACGTGTAAAAATGGACTGTTACATGTAAAATACTATAGAGTCTGCCCCCCCCTTGTCAATTTTGTTAAATCAATGTGGCCCGCGAGTCAAAAAGTTTGCCCACCCGTGGTCTAGCCTCTATAGCAGGGGTCACCAACGCTGTGCCCGCGGGCGCCACGTGGACCACTTAAGGCGCCCGCGAGGCATCTTCTAAAAATAGCACTGGTCACAAATTATCATTGTTATTTTGTGCTTTAAATTTTGAATCAGAATTGCTTACAATAATGTATTTTTTTAATCGTCTTATAACATCAAAAATGAAAACAAAAATATTTTATAACAAACTCTTACCTCAAGTCAAAGTGTGCGCACGCGTCCGCTCACCGCTTTTCTGATATAGTGCAGCGGCGATGAGGAGTTAGCTTCCTCGAGCAGTTTAGCCCCCAAAAACATGGCAGAAAAGCGAAAAAGGACTTACATTTTCCACAGTGATTGGGAGGAAGAATTTTTCTTTAGTATTTTGAAGAAAAATTATTTGCGGGACGACTGTTGCAATACCAAAGCGGCACAATGTGGAGAGACACTTCAAAACTTGTCACGAAAGCTTCAAGGCGAGCTACCCACCCGGCATCGCATTAAGGACGGAAAAGGCCCGTTTGTTAAAGGCAGCTTTGGACGAACTAAGGACTTTTTTCACTAGGCAGGTGAAAAAATCCCAGAAAGGTGTTCCCTCTGACTTTCAAATATGTGAGCACATAAATAAATGTTTCTTGTTAAAAAATGTTTTTGTTACCATTATTGTGGAAAATAATGAACATTGATATGTGAGCAGTCGCTTCACATAGTGTTACTACTACTATTCCTACTACTATTCCTTTTGTTCTGATTACTAAAAAGTGATCCGTGCAGTTTTGTCATTTTGGAAGTTCACCGCAAAGGTCATGTAACCCTTCATACTATCCATGCTCACAAAGTAGTCCTCGGCCTCAAAAAGGTTGGTGACCCCTGCTCTATGGTAATGTCTATCCATCCATTATTTTCATCATCATTTTTAGTCTTAGTTACAGGAATGTTGGTTTACTTTGCTGTGGCTGAAAAAAAAACATTTACAATAAGGGACAGAAAATGACAGTAGTTAATGAGGAAGGAACCTACCTAACCCTAACCATTACTCATTAGTTCCTCATTAGTTCTTCATTAGTTCCTCAGTAACTACTCTCTATTCATTAGTGCCTCATTATTCTTCATTAGTTCCTCAGTAACTACTTTAAATGTATGCGCCTTAGTCATTAGTTCCTCATTAGTTCTTCGGTAAACCAAAGCCTATTTTGCATGTTTTGCTAAAATGGTTTTCTCCATCCTTTTGTTCTACGTACTTCTAGTATATTGTTACTCCATACATAACTTATTCTTCAACAAATGTATAATTACACAAAGCTAAAATTAAAAGGATTTATTGCAATTTTCACCTTCTCCTGCAATTTTATCGTAACAAAAACTGCAACTTCTATCTCAAAAAAGGTGAGTATATAGAGTTTATTTTGTTAGAACACTTCAAACATGGAGGGACTGAAAAGGAAATGATTGTAGGCCAAAAGGACCTGAGAGGCCTAGATGCCACTCCATAACTTAGAAACACTCCCCAGGAGGCAAACTACATTCCCTCTGTCTTCTTTGTTCACGTCAACCTTCAGTACTCCAGCTGGAGCCACAGAAACCCCGCGTGATGCACCATTAATTCATAACCACGCCAGTCACAAAACATATTTTTCAATGCAATATCAGCCGCAGTGTCACAAGCAGGGGTACGAGTCAGACAAAGGAATTGGATCTGGATATTTGGATGTTGTTCCACGAATATCACCTCTCGTATGTTTCCCATCACTGCGTGGATTCTCATGATAGACTAAGATAGTAAATCTTTATTTATGGGTTAGCAGAGCTTCTTATGGAAAATTGTCTGCAGGAAAGGCTTAGCCAGACCTGACAAGTAGATTTAAAGGACAACTCTCCTGTGGTTTAGTTTTTTTTCAAAGACATAGAAGGATTTGGACTATTTTATTTAAGATAAAATGAATAGTGGGGTTGATGGAACCTTTGAACGCTAAATGATGAATCATTTTGGGTTAACAATAACTGCAGGTGTGTTAAAAAATGAAGTGTTTTGCATTGCAGTTTAGCAAAATGAGGGTAATGAAGAGCATTCATTCATTCCATAATTCCTGCGGTTTGCACCGTTCACCCCGCCTTTGAAAAACAATGAAACATTGTCCCCACACAACACGCTTCTGTCCTTCCTGCTCCTTTATATTTTCACTTTTTCCTTATTTGTCGCATTATTTATACGGGCTCCCCAAAGGGGGATTTCAGGTTGGGTTAAGCGGTGTGTTGATGGTGTCCCTGCATAGAGGGTCTTTTGTGCACATCCCTGGATCATAACACCTCCACACTTCTCAACACACACACACACACCACATATTTACACACATCGCTCTGCTGCCCGTTTTTTTTTAATTGTCGTTTTTACTGCAGTCATTCTTTCCAGGGAGGGAAGCATGTCGTGAACTCTGCGGCTCGAAGCCCAGAGCTCTGGCAGTGGCAGCTCGTGATGCAGCCGCAAATTCAAACCAGCCCCCCCCTCGTCATTCCGAGACATCCTGCCGCTGTGTCTTTTTGCTTGGATGGGAATAGCACCCAGATGTTCAAATGTATTATAGTTCTTTGGTGTACTTGCAAGTCATGGGATCCATTTTCTGCTTTTCCCTGCTGCTGTTGTCATCTTGAAGGTCAAGCAAAGACCCCCAACCAGGCATTGGTTCCTCTACTCTTTCTTTATCTCATTCATTCATTCATTTTCTAACGCTTATCCTCATGAGGGTCGCGGAGGTGCTGGAGCCTATCCCAGTTGTCTTCGGGTGAGATAAGAAAAGTCAGATTTATGAGGTGAAAAAGTCAAAAATGATGATATAAAAAGGTCATAGTTCTGAGATATTAAAGTCATAATTAAATAGATACCGCCTTCTTCACTGGACTTTTGGTCACATGGCACTTGGCACGTGCAGTTCATATCTCATAATCTCAACTTTTTATTCCACCATTATGTGACTTTTTTATCTTATAATCAGGACTTTTTATCGCATAAGTATGGGATTTTATCTCATAAATTCGGCTTTTAGCTCATAATTATGACTTATTATCATATCACATTATTATTATGATTATTATTCGTGACTTCTAAATTTTATCTATATTTTATCTATATAATAAAAAATATTATAAAAATAATAATGATTTTCTTATTTCATAATTGGGATTTTTTGTCTTTCAGTGGCAGAAAGAGGGCTTCCATAATCATACAATATATTTAAAAGATGAAATAGAATAGTGAATGATGGAAAATCCATCCATTTTGTATGCCGCTTATTGTCACTAAGGTTACCGGGGTATGCTGGAGCCTATCACAGCTGTCTTCGGGCGAGAAGCGGTGTACACCCCGGACTGGTGGCCAGCCAATCACAGGGCACATATAGACAAACAACCATTCACACTCACATTCATACCTATGGACAATTTGGAGTCACCAATTAACCTAGCATGTTTTTGGAATGTGGGAGGAAACCGGAGTACCCGGAGAAAACCCACGCATGCATGGGTAGAACTCTACATAAGAGATGGCCAAGGGTGGAATTGAACTCGGGTCTCCTAGCTGTGAGGCCTGCACGTTAACCACTTGTCCACTGTGCAGCCCTCTATGTTATTGTTATGGAAAATGTGAGGAAGCCTTAAGAGCTGTGCTGGATATTGGTCATTGGTGGGGGTTGACTTCTGGTTAAATTTCTCTGGATGAACTACTTTTATTTTCTCTATACTTTGCTGAGCTGACAATTTAGCCAAAAGCTAAAGCTATATGTACATTTCGGAGCAACATTCTGCAGGATATATCAGGAATGTTGAGGACCAAGCAGGGAAGAAAAAATGCTAACATGGGTTTCAGGTTGCATCTGTGGCGCAGTGGAGATTTATGCTTAATAAGCTTCAGGTGTTGGCTGGTTTGGGGAGGGTAGACTGACTGCCTGTGGAGAGTGGAGTACCTCACACACACACACACACACACACACACACATACACACACACATATACACACCCTACTTTCAATCCATTTTGGCTGTGACAGGCTGAACCGCCGCCTCACGTCTGGAAAAACAGAGCTACCTTTGTCCCCGCCCCTCCGAAGGTTTCAAGCGGCGCTCCATACCGGCCATACAATAACACACAGCCGTCAGGGGGAAGCAGAGACAAATGGAAAAGCTAATATATGACGAATAAGCAAAGAAGGGGTGGAATGTGCCGGAGAGGTCAAAGGGTAGATTGACAGCAGTTATTAACAACACCCCCCCCACACCCCTACTGCCTCAGTCGTACACTTTGTGTTGTGTCTTTAGGTGACTGACAGCCACTTTAACCATGCAGGTAAAAGCCTGACTCAAAGGTCAGTCTGTATTTAGAAGGTCCACGCCCCCCCCCCCACCAAAATAACTTTCTGTCCAGGCAGACATGATGAGGCGAAGATCTTTCGTTGCATAGTTGAGTTGTTTGGCAACTACACAAAGTTGTAGTTTACCATGACTGATTCCCACCTGCAGTCACATGTGTCTGGTCTTGTCTTCTCGGCACGGCAACCCACCCCCGACGCCCCCCCACACTCTTCCCCTCATAGGCCCAAGCTGTCATGTGTAAGGTGATAATTAATCCTCCCAGCAAGCATTCCTTTTTCAAAGTGTCTCGACAAGACAAATCTCAGATGCAAGTGTGGCGTTTCTGGAGCTAACATTCAGTAATAAAACAATAAATACAAGAGTTAAAGGAAGAGTTAGTAACATCGCCCATTAAATTTTTTTAAAAATTATTATTATACTTTTATTTACCCAGGCAAGCAATTTAAGAACAAATTCTTATTTACAAATGCCGCCTGAACAAAGAGCACAGGAGATATTTATATAACAACGTTATATAAAATTACAAATATCAATACAGTAAATATGTACAATACATACAATACAAAAGCATCAAACAACATTAAAGCAATGGGATATGGCAATAGGCCTAATCAGCAAGTGCATGAGTCCGATGTAATTAGGTGCAAGTTCTGTTTAAAGACAGAGAGATGTGAAGGCTGAAAGTTTTAGAGAGTTTTGTAGGGTGTTCCAGTGTTCCAGTCATTAGCTGCAGCAAACCGGAAAGCGTTGCGTCCAAAGACGGTACGAACTTTGGGGATGGAGAGTTTGATGTGATTAGATTGAAAGCAGAGTGAGAAAAATGTAAGAGTGAAGAGAGATAGAAGGCTGTGATGCCAAGTATGGTTTTGTAGATGAGCTAAATGAGCCAGTGACGGAGACGTCTGGTATGGAATGATGTCCAGTCTACCAACTTATATAATTCACAGAGATGAGTGGTGAAAGGGGCGCTAGTAGCAAAACGGATGGCATAGTGGTGATGAATATCCAGCTTCTTCAGAGTGGACTGAGACGCCATCCTATAGATCAGGGGTCTAAAACACACGGCCCACGGGCCAAATGTGGCCCGCAGGACACTAGTTTGAGGCCCCCGCCTTGATATGAAAGTTTAATGTTAGTGCGGCCTGCGCAAGTTTGATATGGATGCTGTATGGTATCATGTACCCAGAAAAAATTATTACGTTTGATTAATGTTCATGTTAAAGGTTAAATAACTGTTAATAGTTATCCTCCCTATCTGTGTGGAAGTGGTAAGTTTTTGGCTATTTAAGTTTAAAGGAAATAACTTGAAGGCTACCGTTTAGGTCGCTAGCTCTCTAGTTTGCGAGTTAGCATGTGTCTCAAGACCCTGCAGTTGCGCAATATGTTGTAAATAAAAAGAGTATAAATGTGACTATAGTCGTGTTTTGTCATGTCTACAGGGCTCTAATAATGCTTTGTTAGTTTTAATCTCAAAAAAATAATTTGTCTACCCACCAACTATATGTGGTTTCTTAAGTTTTTATTATTTGCCGTTTTATTATTATTATTTTATTTATTTATTACTGATTTATTTATTTTCTTTATTCTTGTTTTGTTTATTTATTTTTCATCTTATTTTGTGCAGAAAAATAAAAATAAGATATTTGAGAACAGTGGAATGTTTTATCAGAGCTTTTCTTGTAGAAAATCGGAACCAAAGCACTGAAAAAGTTTGTATATTTTTCTGTTTTTAATAAATGCGTTTTTGTTTTTTTTTGAAAACCTGATGCGGCCCAGCCTTTCCCAGACCCTAGCTCCAGTGGCCCCCAGGTAAATTGAGTTTGAGACCCCTGCTATAGATGGTGTCACCATAATCAAAAATGGGCAAGATGGACATTTTGCTTAGTGTATGTTTTGCTGAACGGGTGAAAGAGGCCTTCTCGCGATAGAGGAAGCTCAAGCTTTGACTTTTGACTGTAAGTGCTTACTATGGCTGGTAAAGGAGAAGGACGTGTCCAACCAGAGGCCAAGATATTTGTAACAGGTCACAAACTCCAGTTGAGAGCCGTTGCCACAGAACATTTTGGGAGTAGAGGTGAGATCAGGTTTCCGGTCAAAGACGATGCATTTGGTTTTCTTAGTGTTAAGGAGAAGGTGAAGGCTGTGGAGGTGCTGCTCTACTGAGGTGAGACTGAACTGAAGTGAGGATGTTGCAGAGCGTAATGAAGGCTCCTCTGCATATAAGATGTCATCAGCATATAGATGGATCTTGGAATTACCAGCAGATAAGGCTACGAGATAAGGCATCATTTATGTAGATGGAAAACAGCGTTGGGACTAAAATGGAGCCAGGAAAAATCAAGCTGGTTCCCACTAGAATATTGTGGTCTTGATTTCAGGGTAGGTGGTGCTCACACTCCATCCCGGTGTCGTCTGTCCATCAGGTGAGGGTGGATTGGGAAGTGATAATTGCTGGTATTTGTACACAAGGTCAGAGCACAGCGGGAAAGAATAGCCCGTTGATCCCATTGGTTCATCCTGTGGTGGAGTTATTGTGCGCCGTGCAAAATGGCACAAGTGGCTCTTATTCATCAGACACACGCTGGAGGGCCCTTCCTTTCTCCTCAACACAATGATACACAATTCCCTGGGCAGTTCTCAGGTGGATCGCCTTTCCTGTTCTGCCCTGGTAGCTCCCGTAAGGACGCGCAGTCACACACTCGGTTAGTTAAATTCACAGATTGCTGTTCATGAAAGCATCATGGGAACAAAGGTACGCTAACAGAAGCACCTCGGCTTGACCTATCATGATGTCTAACTAATGGAAAACCTCTATCTCTATTCTTAGATGCATGCATACACATGCTTGCAATCATGGTGCGTTTCAGTGCGTGGAAGCTCGCCGTTCAACTGTGTCAAAATAGAACTGTACTCTGTCACCTGAGCTACCGCTGCAGGATTCCTTTACACCGCGTCTGCCAATGGAAGCCTTTCCCTCCTAGCTAACTGGCCTTGTGCTCACCCAGCTCAGCTAAGCTCAGATTCCTCCTATTGATTTAGACACAAGTTTCCCCAACACTGCAACATTACACTACACACTCATACACACACGTTATAATGTTACGCTATTGTGTTTTCTGGTGACAGAAAACATCATATTTGTCTCCTGTAATATGTGTCACCATACTGACATATGCATCCTCAGGCGTTTGTGTTTTTGGAAAGGAATGGTCTTAAATTACTTCTCAATTGGTTGTAGTGTCTAAAAGAAGTTTGGAGTTAGGGTTTTTAATGATTGTGATAATAATCACGCCTAGTCAGCCTCACGTTTAGTTGGTCTTCATCAAATAAGTCTTGACTTCTTCCCACTCCCTTTCGAACATGTGTATGTTTATATACATATACATAAGTATTTTTATTTGTATTGATTTTGGTTGGTTTGTTGTGCTTTGGATGTTTTTCATGTTCGAAATTAAAACAATATATATATATATACACACACACATACGTATATATATTCATTCATTCATTTTCCACCGCGGGGGATGCTGGAGCCTATCCCAGCTATCTTCGGGCGAGAGGTGGGGTACACCCTGGACTGGTCGCCAGCCAATCACAGGGCACATATAGACAAACAACCATTCACACTCACATTCATACCTATGGACAATTTGGAGTCGCCAATTAACCTAGCATGTTTTTGGAATGTGGGAGGAAACCGGAGTACCCGGAGAAAACCCACGCATGCACGGGGAGAACATGCAAACTCCACACACACCAAAATAAGCTTTAAGTCAAGTTATTTGTTTTTTTTTATCTTCTGTTGTCGTCTTCAGCATGCCTTTTGTAAGCACATTCTCCTGCCGGGGTTAAAGTCTCTTTAAGGTGGACCACCTTCTTTTCCTTTTCTGTCATAATATAACACAATTCCTTTTCGCAATGTGAAAAGGACCAAGTGTAACAATGTTGGAGGTCGAGTAAACAATGGCAGACTTTTTCTGCTCTAGTTTAATAACATGGTGGACTTGTTATTTCGATACAGTTTGGGTCACACACGGTCTCTAAAGCGGATTTCCATGCTCGTTCGTATGGACGTATAACCCAGCCTTTAGTGTGCTGGTTTGATTCTATCTTGGTGATATAAGTCATAGCTGGTTGCTTATCAGTTGAGCAAAGTTGCCATTGCAACTTTTGACAATACATGACATGTAACGGGGCGGCCAGCGAGGGCGGGGCGAAAAGCCCACCGTTCTGCGAGTCCCACAGAGGGTGACCTATTACGTAGTGCACAGGAACCTTTGGCAAACTAATACAAAAGACCAGGGGGTAGTAGTTGGCAAACACATTATATTTTTATTTTACAACCAAGAAAATTTAAAATACAGTAATTTTATTAGCTATGAAATATAAAAGGCTACACACTTTAAGACACTAATTGGCCCAAATTGGGAAAGGGGGGGGGGGGGTGGAAATAAAACAACAACAAAAGCATAACAAGACAGCAGTGGCTTACTGAAACACAACATTTTGAACAATTAACCACTGCAAACTGAATGTAACAAAAGAAAACAAAAACTACCTTCACCGTGATCTCAGCTAAACCAGGTCAGGAGCGATCTGCACTTCTCCGCTGCAGGTGATGCGCTGATAGAAAGGAAGTGAGGTGCCATTTAAATAGACCGCCTGATTAGTGCAGCTGCGCACCTTGGCTGCCCATGATGTGTTTGGGGGGAGTGCTGACCGTAGGACTTTTGGCTTTCAACTATAGCCGGAGCCGAGTCACCAAAATCACCCCATTACAACTAGAACTGACAAACATAGACACCCATCCTTACCTTGCTGCTGTGTGTCAACGGCTGTGATAGTACTGATAGTACCAGTCCCAAATTCAGGTCTTTACAATACAGCCAACAAAGTACGATACTGACATCTTGAAGAAATGGTTAGGTCTCCTATGAAAAGTGCACTGGGCCTTGTCAGGGGCCAAAATATGCACAGGCTGTAAACGTCAAATCCCAACTTCGGAAGTCCCACCACCGTGACAAGAGCTTCACATCACTGGTCACATTATTTATAGCCATCAGTGTTTATGAGGACGAGATGAAATTGTGAAATTGAAGACAAAGGAACAAGAGTCAGCAAGCAAGAGTGACAACTCCAAAATATTTTGGACGACTTAAAACAATCCAGAGTTGATGATCTGAACAAGTAGGGATTTGAGCTGATACTTATCCAGGAATCTGTTTCGACGCTCACGTTGTAACTTTTGTCCCACTGTGCCAAGCTCTCAGTCAACTTTGAACATCCACCTGGGATGCTCCCTGCTGCTGGTTGCCAACCAGATGTCGGTTACATCTGTCAGTCAGGGTGTGTGTGTCTTTGTGGCCGGAGATGTTAAAGTTTGATTTAGTTTTTTATAAACCAAAAGGTGGACAAAGAAGCGTTCCACAAAAGGAGGGCACCGAGCCAAGTAAAAGGAAGATGACATTAGCAGGATAGAGGATGACAGGAAGTGAAGGAGGCTTAAATCTTTCCTTGAAGTATATGTTTTTTCTGTTTTTTGTCTCCACCCAAGACATCAGTGAAGAATATTTCTCTATTAAAGAGTAACGCTGACTATCATGTGTATTATGTCGCCTGTGTTAAGACCACGATTGTCATGTTCTGTCCTATAGTGCTGCTTTTCTTTTGTTGTTTCCCCTTTGTTTTTGTCCCCCCCTTACATATTTTATTATTCGAGTTCTGGTTGTGGGCGGTACCACGGGACACACCTGTTCCCCTCCCCCTCATCAGTTTTTCCCCTATTTAATCTGGCCCCGCACGTCTTGCAGGTGCAGGTTCATAAGAGGCAGTCTACATGTGTGCTCCTGTACTGGACTCCTTTAGATGTTTTTCTCCTGCTATCTAGTTCAACCTGTGCATCCTGTGGGACACTTTCCACAGCCTTCTGCACGACCTGTTTTCATTATTTTTGCCTGGATTATTTTGAATTTTTGATGATGATTGTTTTCTTTGTAGTGTCTGTCTCTGCATCCAGGATTCACCCCAATCATAACCCAATCATAACTTCCATGCAGGAAGTGAACAAATGTAACAGTTACTGATTGTAAAAGTACCAGATGGAGGGGTAGGATTTAATAAGCTTTGCTTCTTCCTACTCCTTTTGGACATGTGGAACTGTGAACTGTAATCAGTTGGGATGCACAGTGGGATGCACTCAATTGTACTCTGATGCATGTTCAAATGAAATAAAACCATTACCATTACCAAGATTGCCTTTTCAAATCATACTTGACAGGAAATAATTATGAAATGTAATTATCACACCATTCATTCATTCATTCATTCATTCATTTTCTATCGCTTATTCTCACAAGGGTCGCGGGGGTGCTGGAGCCTATCCCAGCTGTCTTCGGTCGAGAGGCGGGGTACACCCTGGACTGGTGGCCAGCCAATCACAGGGCACATATAGACAAACAACCATTCACACTCACATTCATACCTATGGACAATTTGGAGTCGCCAATTAACCTAGCATGTTTTTGGAATGTGGGAGGAAACCTGAGCACCCAGAGAAAACCCACGCATGCACGAAGAGAACTCCACACAAGAGATTGCCAAGTATGGAATTGAACTCGGGTCTCCTAGCTGTGAGGCCTGCGTGTTAACCACGTGCAGCCCTCTATGTTATTGTTATGGAAAATGTGAGGAAGCCTTAAGAGCTGTGCTGGACATTGGTCATTGGTCATTAGTGGGGGTGTGTGGCCGCCCGTTCAAGCCACACCAGACCAGAAACATTTTATTGACTTCTGATTAGATTTCTCTGGATGAACTACTTTTATTTTTTCTATGCTTTGCTGAGCTGACAATTTAGCCAAAAGCTAAGCCGTCAGGTTTAATGCTGTGAGGTCTGCGCGCTAACCACTCGTCCGCCATGCAGCCCCTTATCACACCATAGGTGTAATAATATTTAATAATCTGTTTATATGGCAGGACTCCATGCAGAAAGATAGTATTTACTGTAGGCAGGGTAGAACCCTGGACTGGTCGCCAGCCAATTTCGAATGACTGATTGACAGAAAAAGTATGATAGCGTGAAGTTGGTGTAATGAAGAAGTCCCAATCCAAACAATTGTCTGCAGGTTTTCCTGATCTCCACTAGACAGTACATTTATCAAGTCACCAAACCCTGAAATAAAATGTATGACTGCATTGAATTAGTAAAAAACAGCCTAATAAATCAACTAAAACCTATTTCATACTTTTATACATCACTGGGGATTTATAGGATGTAGTTGGTCGGATGTATTATCATGCTAGTGTATTCATACTTTCTCACATATTTGTGTCACCTCAATTGTGTGTGTATAATGTGAATTGAATGTGAACGTATGTTGGATTTTTGTGTGATTTTGGTGTAATGTTTTACCAAAAAGTGAAATCCTGTATCTGTATCTGTTTCTTCAATCACTCCTTCATTGCCGTCTTTGCTACCTCTTTGTCAGCCTGTCATCACGTACTTCACAATCCGAGGGTGTGATATTGGTGTGAAATGTGTATGGTTGTGTGGCATGCTGGTGTTTGTTCAATTGGATACTTGGCTGGTTTCAGATTGTGTGTGTGTATTTGTGTGTTGTTTTGCCCGGTTGAAAAGAGGATGATGTCACCAAACGGCCATTGAAATCCATAAGTACCATTTCTGTCCCTGAAACCAGCCGAGACTCTTAAAATCATAGTCTGTCTCTTTCAAGGAAAACTGCACTTTTTCTTAGTTTGAAGAAGTTAACGCTAGGTGGAGGCGTTTGTTTCTATAATGCTGCTTATAAGCATTACATAACACATGTGTAATACATAGTTATATACAAAACTGTGGTGAGACCAGCCATGTTGTTTGGTCTAGAGACAGCGCCAGTGAGGAAAAGAGGTAGCAGAGATGAGGATGCTGAGGTTCTCATTGGGAGTGACCAGGATGGATAGGATCAGGAACAAGTACGTCAGAGGGACATTACATGTTAAAGGCCTTGGAGATAAAGTCAGAGAGGCCAGACTGAGATGGTTGGGACATGTCCAGAGGAGAGATAGTGAATATATTGGTAGAAGGATGCTGCCAGGTAGGAGGCGTAGAGGAAGACCAAAGAGGAGGTTTATGGATGTAGTGAAGGAGGACATGAGGGTAGTTGGTGTGAGAGAGACAGATGGAGAAGACAGGGTTGGATGGAGGATGATTTGCTAGGCGACCCCTGAAGGGAAACGCCCAAAGAGAAAGAAGAAGAAGAAGATATAGTTACTGTATATTCAGTATATTCTCCTCACATTGTTAAGACTTTAACAGATGATTTTGCTGTGTACATGATAGATTTTATTATTAGAAGCATAACTCTGAACACCTTGTTGGTTTTCCAGCTTATATCACCTTCTCAAGGTGTTAGAAGGTTCCACCGCATTGTAAAAATCCAATAAATATGACCGTCTTCACTCCACTCAGCCTGAGGAATTGAGTTGAGTTTTCCATAATAAAGCTTCAGTAATGGTCTGTCACAAACACACATAAAAAATAGGCTCCCTGTATTCCTGTCATCAGTTAGAAAAGTGAAGCCAAAGGAACGTATAATTGATGCTTTGACTCCTGCACCTTAAATCTTGTGATTAAACCCCATAATTCATGCACGGTGACAAGAAAATTTTCTCAACAGTTTTTTTGTTTTTTTTTTCGCATGGCACGCCGTTGTGTATGAATAAGATTTTCAGGGTTTGCTTAGTCGGATGGAATACAGTATATCATCTTGCAGAGGGACTCTAATGCGTCACTGCATGTTCTCTTTATTACTAAACAGCCAATATGGAATTCAGACAAACCTTGAGCTTCACCTGCTGGCCTGCTGGGTTGTGTGGTGAACGTGATAATTCACTGATCGTATTTTTTCCCTCTGACAAGTCAGTATGGCTGACTGCCGTGTTTCTTACTGGTCCTAACAAGTGGAGTGAAAACATTTGGACTGCAAATAGAACAGGTGTGGGGGGGAACACTTTGTCTAATCTTATTGCGACAATTAAATAAATCCCCTTGTTGAAAACCCAAATTGGCCACTTTGTGCTTCAAATTGTGTGGCTTCACTTACAGGAGCACACACAGGTACTTCTTGTTTGTGTCTTAAATGTCTTATTTTCTCTTATTATGTCTACTATATTGGGTAATACAGGGGTCTCAAACACGCGGCCCGCAGGAAACTAGTTTGAGGCCCCCGCCTTGATGAAAGTTTAATGTTAGTGCGGCCCGCGCAAGTTTGATATGGATGCTGTATGGTATCATGTACCCAGAAAAAATTATTACGTTTGATTAATGTTCATGTTAAAGGTTAAATAACTGTTAATAGTTATCCTCCCTATCCATGTGGAAGTGGTAAGTTTTGGGCTTTTTAAGTTTAAAAGAAATAACTTGGAGGCTACCGTTTAGGTCGCTAGCTCTCAGGTTTGCGAGTTAGCATGTGTCTCAAGACCCTGCAGTTGCGCAATATGTTGTAAATAAAAAGAGTATAAATGTGACTATAGTCGTGTTTTGTCATGTCTACAGGGCTCTAATAATGCTTTGTTCATTTTAATCTGAAAAAAATAATTTGTCTACCCACCAACTATATGTGGTTTCTTTTTATTATTTGCCGTTTTATTATTATTATTATTATATTTATTTATTTATTACTGATTGATTGATTTTCTTTATTCTTGATTTGTTTATTTATTTTTCATCTTATTTTGTATAGAAAAATAAAAAGTAAGATATTTGAGAACAGTGGAATGTTTTATCAGAGCTTTTCTTGTAGAAAATCGGAACCAAAGCAAAGTTTATTCATTTTTCTGTTTTTAATAAATGTGTTTTGTTTTTTGTTTTTTTTAAACCTGATGCGGCCCAGTCTCGCCCAGACCCTAGCTCCAGTGGCCCCCAGGTAAATTGAGTTTGAGACCCCTGGGGTAATATAAGTGTGAAGGTCTGACTATAGGGTGTTATTTCATGTCTAGCAACCATCCATCCATCAGTTTTCTATGCCACTTATCCTAGGGTCACTGGGCTATGCTGGAGCCTATCCCAGCTGACATTGGCCGAGAGGCGGGTTACACCCTGGACTGTTCCACTGCTAACCGCTACAAAAATATATGATTTGTAATAGCGGAGTACCATTTGATAGAAATGTACTTACCATGGTCGGACCTGGAACCAATTAGCCGTGATAAAGGAGGGATTACTGTGCTCATAAACTGCAAGTCAGTGAGACACACAAATATTCAGCAAGATGCTTAATGTTTTTGAGCACCATATGACCTCTACATGTAATAATCACATTTAGATGACCATTTTGTTTTCTTTCCAACTCATTGTTTACGTCTACAACGGCTTTGTCATCGTCACAATAACAGCATGTATGTTAAATGCCGTATCTCCTGTGATTGAAGAAATATGGTCAGAGCAAGGTGATAAAAAGTGATATGGTGCGCTGAAAGGATGTTTGAGACTGTCTAAAGGTGATTTATATAAATCTATATCTATCATACGCTTATCGCAATCAGAGCCTTATTGATTTTACCTAACTCAGTCCAGCCGTCAGCAGTTTATCAAAATGAAAGTTTCTGTGTTAACCGGCACCTTAAGATATTTTGTCTTCATTAGAGCTTTACCCCGTCCTAACATATGGTTCATATGGGGTCATACAAAAAAACGTCAAGTTCACATGTGATGTGACTTTAGTGAGACCTGTTGTTGTCTGTGGGTGCTGAGATATATGCTGAGATATATCCGCCCGAGGCCTGAAAGGACATAGGAATACAAAGTCAGGCCATTCTGTGACACCATTGAGTATATACCATCACCCCCCCCCCCCCCCCCCCCCAACACATTCATTTTGCAATTTAAATGCACATGTTTTCATGTTGCGGTGGATGAGGGGTGGCAGAGCAGCTGCTCCACTTCTGACTTTAAAGCGTACTTCATCTGCAAAGTACTACATCTGCAATGTGTATGATGTCAAAGCATGATGTAATGGCCACCAAGAGATCAATAAGTGGGACGAATTAACATTTCTATAAATATGCACGGCTGTCATTATCGCAGCCGCAGTGGCAGGAGGTACATATGGAAAAACTGTAAATGCAGACACCCACATAGAATTCATGTTTATACACACACGCCTATGGAAAGACTTATTTAAAGGAACAGTCCTTCTGAAGGAACTCTTTAGAATATCCTATCTGTGCAGTTAAATGTACCACATGTGAGGGTAGGTTGATCTGGTTACACTGGTTTTCACTTCTGTCATGACCATGTCAGATTTGCATGTTTGCATCTGTGTCAGTGGGGCACTCGGGTAAAATCGACTTTTAGACCGTTGACCTCAGTTGCACATACATAGTTAAAACACAGCACTGGACATTCACTATTTCACAGTGGGGGTTCTGGCTTGGATGACGGCCAGTGTGGATCCAAGCTGTGGCAGCTTTGACTTTGTCTTTTCCATGTTTTGTGGTTGAGTGGTTAGCGTGCAGGCCACACAGCTAGGAGACCCAAGTTCGGTTCCATCCTCGGCCATTTCTGTGTGGAGTTTGCATGTTCTCCCTGTGCATGCGTGGGCTTTTTCCGGGTACTCCGGTTTCCTCCCACATTCCAAAAACATGCTAGGTTAATTGGTGACTCCAAATTGTCCATAGGTATGAATGTGAGTGTGAATGGTTGTTTGTCTATATGTGCCCTGTGATTGGGTTGTACCCCCGCCTCTCTTTTACAATTGATAAAAACAAATGGTTTAATAATGGTGAATATGGTTTTCCAAAAATCCATTAATAAATGACTATTGGACTATTATTAGTAAAAAAAAAGTTATATAGTATTGTGGTCACTAGGCATCAGTAATGTTGCATTGATAAACATGACATTACATCAGATTACCGTCATACTGCATGGAGTCAGCCATGGCACGATCAACATGACATAGTGAGAAGAGGTTCTCCCTCCATTCCGTGTGGAAGTGGTAAGTTTTTGGCTTCTTACTTTGTCCTTCTTCCCCCACTGAAACCTTTTCTTAAGTTTGCAATAAATAAATTGGAGGCTAACTAGTTAGCTTGGTAGCATGCTATTTCCTTCTCTTATTTCCCTGCTGTTAAATATGAATATGAGCTATTATTTGATGTCTACAGGGCTTTAATGATGATTTTTTTTTTAAATATGTTCTATGATGGGCTACATGGCGGTCGAGTGGTTAGTGCGCAGGCCTCACAGCTAGTAGACCCGAGTTGGGTTTTCTCCGGGTACTCCGGTTTCCTCCCACATTCCAAAAACATGCTAGGTTAATTGGCGACTCCAAATTGTCCATAGGTATGAATGTGAGTGTGAATGGTTGTTTGTCTATATGTGCCCTGTGATTGGGTTGTACCCCCGCCTCTCAACCCAAAGACAGCTATGATAGGCTCCCACGACCCTCGAGAGGACAAACGGTAGAAAAAGAATGAATGTTTTGTTGACACAAACTAACAGCACTTTTAGCATCATCTCCCACCTTCACCCAACTAGCAGTCATGGCTAAACCTGACGGCTGAGGTCCAGCGACTCTCGCCCCCGACTATCCTATCATCCATCAATACGTAGTGCCAAGTCATGTGTATTCCCCCCATAATGCAACGCTTCAACTGACATCCCGACTGCAAACACAGACAGAGGGATCGATACCGCATCATCTACCAACCACTTTGTTTCTTTCCAAGTTCTGACCCGGCCACTCCCCTCACAAGCCCCAACTGTTTGGTCAATTTGGGATGCCATTGCGAGACTCTTGAGACTGCATTGTTTTTTCACCGGGCCCCTGTCAGGTGATCTCTCCAGCCACCCATCCAGGTGCTTATCTGATGCAATGGACCATTGATCACCTTTTACCCCCACAGTGAATAAAGCTTCTGTTAGCTGAGTGGTGAATCCACCCCTTGGTAACTTTAAACTAACCTCGTATGCGACAGCCGTCCACTTGTCGGCGTATTCCTGTTGGACAACATGTGAAGGTAATGTGACGTGGACTCGGCTTTCATCCTGGAAATGAAAAGGGAAGTTGGCTTTCGTTGGCTTTCGTTGAAATGTTGCAACACTTTGGGTGATTCTTCCAGGAAGGGAAATCAATAGGACACGATTCCATCACCTTAAAATAAACATCTTTCATGAACCGTATTGTTTAAGCAATTGCACCAACACTTCTAACACGGCTCTTCTCATTCGGAGACGCCTCGTTAATCTCACTCTTTATCCGGGCTGTAAATATTTATGTGCAGCACAAATCCCACCTCCGTCAGGGGAGTAAACATACTGGAACTACAGCCCTGTCTTAAGTAAGCATATACACATTTTTGGTTTTGCTCCCGTTTTTCATGAGCGTTTTTGGGGGAGGCCTGGCTCAGGTAGTAGAGCAGTCGCCTCACAACCTGAAGGTTGCAGGTTTGATTCTCTGTTCTCCCGTAATCATGTCAACAGTGAAAGACTTACTATTTGAATTTACTATTTCATGAGCTGAACTCGGCGGCACGGCGGTTGATTGTTTAGCGCGCAGACCTCACAGCTAGGAGACCAGGGTTCAATTCCACCCTCGGCCATCTCTGTGTGGAGTTTGCATGTTCTATCCGTGCATGCGTGGGTTTTCTCCGGGTACTCCGGTTTCCTCCCACATTCCAAAAACATGCTAGGTTAATTGGCGACTCCAAATTGTCCATAGGTATGAATGTGAGTGTGAATGGTTGTTTGTCTATATGTGCCCTGTGATTGGCTGGCGACCAGTCCGGGGTGTACCCCGCCTCTCGCCCGAAGACAGCTGGGATAGGCTCCAGCACCGTCGTGAGGAAAAAGCGGAAGAAAATGAATGAATGAATGAGCTGAACTCAAATATGTCAAATTCTACACAAATGGTTTATCTCTTGCATATCTGTATCTATTAATCAGCATGTATAGGTGTGGCCACAATAAAAGGCCACTTCAAAATGTGCGGTTTACTTTGCAACTGTATTACAAATGATGGACACACCAGATACTGACTTTTTTTTCAGAACACCCTCCACAGTGCACACATTTTGGACAGACCTTTTATTGTGGCCAGCCTGAGGTGCGATAAGCATGCTGTCTTATCAACATCTTGATATGCCTCACCTGGGAGGTGGATTTGTGATATTATGAACAATATTTGAGAGAAACAGGTGTTTTGTGTACTTGGAAAAAGCTTCACCTCTTTGACTGACACTCGTGAAAAATATGAGCAAAAACAAGTTCCCTTTATATTTTGGTCAAATATATGTTTCCAAGACCACTTGCCTTTAATCCCCCCCCCCCCCCCCCCCTCCTGACACACTGCAGAGAACGTTTTGTAATCCATCACAAGCCTGTCACAATTGAACTGATGTGTTTGGGGTTGTGGAAAAACACCCTGTGACGGGGAGGAGATGATGAAACAATCGTTGCCTCAACTCTTGAAATATAAATATCATAAATTTTGCATTACGACTTCCGATTTTTGAAACACAGCTGCAAAGTTTGAGTGTGTCAATTTGGTTTCGATGAATATTGTCCAGATTGGACGGAAACAACGCATTCGAGATAACGTGAAGAAAGACACCACGTGATATCACAAGTTGTGCTTCCTGACAAGTTTTTGTACAAATAGAATGGAGTAAAAATGATGCCAAACCGCTAGCATCTCATTTTATGCTCATTTTATGTTAAAGAGCCCATTATTCTCTATTCAGTCCATTACTGGTTCCGGACGTCATGGCACCAAAAAGTCTGCCTCCATAGATTGTAAGAGGCGGGGGGGTGGTGACGTCTAAATGTTTCAATGAGCTCCCCTGAACCGGAGCAGATAGCATCAGGCCATGAGCAGCGGCAGCAGCAGTTAGACCCTGAAACCTAACCACCCCCCCCCCCCCCCACCCCTTCCAGCCCCGCCACCCCCTCCAGCCCCTGCTTAATTAGGCCATAATTTTACTGTATGCCACATTGTGGAGACATTGGCTGTGTGGGGAGAGTGAGGTGTGCTGCACTGGGGTTTAACGGTGGTTCCAAAAGGCCCATTAAAAACATTTTAGTAGCCTTCCTCGGCTCGCATTTAACCAAATACTGCACATCATTTCAGCACTGGTCAACATTCCTTGGTTTTTAGAGCTTGGCCCACAAACCAACAACTATTTTCTTTAAGTAGAATGGACTAAATTGCTGTTATCTTGGCCAAAGTCTGCAGCTAAGCACTGCGCTTCAAGAATGTGAAAATGCAGATCGAGGTTACTATCTTGTTACAGTAAACCTCGGATATATCGGATTCAATTGTTCCCACTGGTTTTGTCCGATATAAGCGAAAATCCGTTATATGCGTATACCGAAAAATGTCCGTTTTACGCATATATCGGATTTATATCCGGTATATGCGAAAATCGGATTTTATCCGTTATAAAAAGGCACTTCCTTGACTATGTTTCCAATGTACCTGGACTGGGCAATGAAAAGAGACGTAAGGTAATGAGAATTGAACTTTATTGGACTCTGAGCATAACAAATTGTTAATTAAGCTAGGCCCTGTTACGCCCGTCAGGCCTACGTTATTTCCAATAGTGAGGTTAAGATCTCATTCACTGCTGTGCTAGTATTATTGACGTCACTCACTTTTATATTTGTCCTAAACCTGGAGCCAGGAGAAAGACAATAACCAGTGACATCAACAAGATTAGCATAACGATGCGGCCATCCGATATATGCGAGGGAAATTTAATGCATTGGAACAGGACTGGAGATTTTGTCCGAAATAGCAGAAATCCGTTATAAAAAATCCGATATATGCAATGAGTTTTTATTGGAAATGCATTACAGAAAAATCGGTTCTTTTTTATCTGTCCGTTGTGAGCGAATTTCCGATATATCCGAGTCCGATATATCCGAGGTTTACTGTATATTATTTGCACAGGTGTCGATCCAATCGGTCGATTGCAGAGAGGAACAGAGTATGCACTGTTTAGCATCACTCCCTCAACTTCAGGGAAACACAGAACAAGTCAATGCACACACACGTAAGCAATCATAACTTTTAAGCATACGCACCTGAAAACAGACAAATACACACAATACAAATACAATTATATTCTTCCATATGGACTGCACGGTGGTGGAGTGGTTAGCATGTACGCCACACCGGGAAGAGGCAGGGTTCGGATCTCCTTATGGCTATCTCTGTGTGGAGTTTGCATGTTCTCCCCGTGCATGCGTGGGTTTTCTCCGGGTACTCCGGTTTCCTCCCACATTCCAAAAACATGCTAGGTTAATTGGTGACTCCAAATTGTCCATAGGTATGAATGTGAGTGTGAATGGTTGTTTGTCTATATGTGCCCCGTGATTGGCTGGCGACCAGTCCAGGGTGCACCCTGCCTCTCGCCCGAAGACCCTAGTGACAATAAGCGGCATACAAAATGGATGGATGGCTTTTTCATCATTCACTATTCTATTTCATCTTTTAAATATATTGTATGATTATGGAAGCCCTCTTTCTGCC
The DNA here is from genome assembly GCF_030265055.1 of Doryrhamphus excisus. Lineage (NCBI taxonomy): Eukaryota > Metazoa > Chordata > Actinopteri > Syngnathiformes > Syngnathidae > Doryrhamphus > Doryrhamphus excisus. The sequence goes on from NC_080485.1 coordinate 5,772,086, forward strand.
ACTAAAAGACAAAAAATCCCAATTATGAAATAAGAAAATCGTCATTACGAGATAAAATTTAGAAATCAAGAATAATAATCATAACAATAATAATGAGATAGGATAATAAGTCATAATTATGAGCTAAAAGCCGAATTTATGAGATAAAATCCCATACTTATGCAATAAAAAGTCCTGAAAATAAAAAGTTGAGATTATGAGATACGAACTGCACGTGCCAAGTGACATGTGACCAAAAGTCCAGTGAAGAAGGCGGTATCTCTTTAATTATGACTTTAATATCTCAGAACTATGACCTTTTTATATCATCATTTTTACTTTTTTATCTCAAAATTCTGACTTTCTTATCTGATGATTTTGACTTTATTATCTCATAATTATGACCTTTTTATGTCATATTTATGTCTTTTTATCTCATAATTTTGACTTTTTATCTCATAATTATGACCTTTTTATATCATATTTAAGACTTTTTATCTCATAATTTTGACTTTTTAGCTCAGAATTATGACTTTCTTATCTGATCATTTTTACTTTCAATCTCAATTATGAAATATCATAATATCATAATACTTATTATAATTATGACAGTTTTATATCATATTTATGACTTTTTATCTGATAATTTTTACTTTTTATCTCGGAATTATAAAATTTTTATATCATATTTATAAATTTTTATATCATAATTTTGACTTTTTATCTCATAATTATGACTTTCTTATCTGATCATTTTTACTTTGAATCTCAATTATGAAATATCATAACATCATAATACTTATCATAATTATCTCATATTTATGACTTTTTATCTCATATTTATGACTTTATCATCTCATAATGCTGACCTTTGTATCTCATATGTATGACTTGTATGACGGTATGCCAAAGTCAACAGGGATAGGCTTTAGCTCACCTGTGACCTCGAGCAGGCCAAGTGGGAGGAAATGAGTGAATGTTTGTTGATTTGTTTATGAAATCATTGCAGGTGAGCTGTTACAGTAAAACGTCTCGAGCAGCTTTTAATGGGCTAAGAAAAACATGGTTTGAATAGAGCATCAAGTATTACACACAAAACTAATATCATCCCACATGAACATGAACTGAACATAAACATGTTGCGTATATGTGTCTTTATGCATATTAGTATGAGTTAACACAACATTCTGCTGTATTTTATTGCTTACAGATATATTGCAACTTTTCCTGCCCCGGAGCCAGAGGAAGACCAAACATCCTCTGTCATAAATTTTCTGCGAGAGCACAACCTGGAAAGCGTGTGCTGCACAGGAAACCATTTCCAGCACATACACACAGGCTGCAATGACCAGGGGAGAAAATACAGTATTTATCCTACTCCAATCAAATGTACCAACTCTTCTAGCATCACAAACAATACCACAGTTGGCCTATTTTTACAATTGATAAAAATAAATATAATGGTTTAATAATGGTCAATATGGTTTTTCAAAAATCCATTAATAAATGACTATTGGACTAGTATTAGTCAACAAGTTATACAGTATTGTGGTCATGAGGCATCAGTAATGTTGCATTGATGAACATGACATTACATCAGATTACCTTTACACTGCATGGAGTTAGCCATGACACGATCAACATGACATAGTCAAGAGCAGGGGTGCTCATTAAGTCGATCGCGATCTACCGGTCGATCGCGGAGGTGGTACTGGTCGATCGCTGGTCGATCGCGGCGTGACATTAAAAAAATATCATCCCAGCATCAGTGCCGTCACTTGATTGATATACAGGGCAGCCATTCAGATGACAACTGAATGTTGCCCTTCGGGCGACCAATCAAATCAAACAACATCTCTAAGTGCAGCAGAACTTACGATGTCAGCCTATCAGCCATCCCCGTTACTTGATTGACATACAGGACAACCAGTCAGATGACAACTGAATTTTGACCTTTAGGTCACCGCTCATGCGTAAACAACGATGCAAAGTGCTAAGCTAGTCGGCGAATTGCGTCAGATTTCAAGCCCTCGCTAAAGTTTATGGTCACTATAATTTCACTCATTTGGTTATGTAAGGTACATCAGCATACATTGTACGTACAAATAATCTTCAATACATTTGAAAATAAATAGCTGTTTTGCATTTTTGTAGTGGGTAGATCATTTTGACTCGGTCATTTTAAAAGTAGCTCGCATGCTGAAAAAGTGTGAGCACCCCTGGTCAAGAGGTTCTCCCTCCATTCTGTGTGGAAGTGGTAAGTTTTTTGCTTCTTACTTTGTCCTTCTTCCCCCACTCCGTTTGAAACCTTTTCTTAAGTTTGCAATAGAAAAAATTGAGGCTAACTAGTTAGCTGGGTAGCATGCTATTTCCTTCTCTTATGTCCCTGCAGTTAAATATGAATATGAGCTATTATTTGATGTCTACAGGGCTTTAATGAGGATTTTTTTAAAAGTATGTTCTATGATGGGCTGCACGGCCGACGAGTGGTTAGTGCGCAGGCCTCACAGCTCGGATACCCGAGTTGGGTTTTCTCCGGGTACTCCGGTTTCCTCCCACATTCCAAAAACATGCTAGGTTAATTGGTGACTCCAAATTGTCCATAGGTATGAATGTGAGTGTGAATGGTTGTTTGTCTATATGTGCCTGTGATTGGCTGGCCACCAGTCCAGGGTGTACCCCGCCTCTCGCCTGAAGACAGCTGGGATAGGCTCCAGCATCCCCCGCGACCCTTGTGAGGAAAAACGGTAGAAAATGAATGAATGAATGAATGAATTGTCCATAGGTATGAATGTGAGTGTGAATGGTTGTTTGTCTATATGTGCCCTGTGATTGGCTGGCCACCAGTCCAGGGTGTATCCCGCTTCTTGCCTGAAGACAGCTGGGGTAGGCCCCAGCACCCCTGCAACCCTTGTGAGGATAAGCGGTAGAAAATGAATAAATGAATGAATGTTCTATGCTCTAACTCTGAAAATATTCAATTTATTAAGCTTGAATGAATATTATGAATATTGAATCCTACTACACGGCCCACCACTGTGTACATCAATCACACAAGACGAAAATGAAATGTGTTTGTGGCGGCTTCTCTCTCGTTGATTAATAGTTAATCATATCTGATGGGGAGGGACGTTAACTTATCGCACATCTTAAGGCTACCAGGCCCATCAAGTAGATTCAATCAATCACAAATGCCCATCATTCATATTTACTTCCACTGTGATTGATGAGATCATTATGATAATTAAAGAAAGTCTAAATGTGTTAGTGGGTAGAGTACTTATCTCCACCAAAGCTTTTATGCTGACTACGTATATGTCTACATACGTGACTACAATGACAAATAAAATAAAAAAACTTGAACAAGAATAGCACAATATAAAATAGCACATAATGTTTAACATCTCATGAAACTGCATTGAATGTAGTTTTTTTTTGGGGGGGGGGGTGTTTTTTATTATAGGAATCTTTTTATAGGTCATCACCTTGAGGCTGTATATAAACTTTTTGGATGTACGGCTGCCAGAGTATACGGCATAAATCCTGTGGCTGCGTACTAATTGGACAATTTAAAGCATAGCCGTTGAACACCTCACGCTGGCCTCACACTGACTTTTTGTGGCTATTGTACAGGCGGGCTCGCACACGGATCCGATGAAGGGAAAGCAAAGGAGGGGCTTAAAGAAATAAAAGTTGCTTATATGAGACCTCCCTGCTAATTGGCAAAGTGATTAGATTAACATGTGATTTTATTCTCTCATTGCCATAATACATAGTCCAATAGTACTTTGTGTGTTTCACCCCGCTATAGTATTCCATCAGCACTTTACCTACCACATGGTTGGGAAATGATCCAAAATCAAAACATTTCCTAATCATACTACTGCAAGTTCTGGTACTGGATGAGTTCTAAAGTTTTCCGAAACCTCCTGACCACGCTTGCAGCCATGAGGCCTGGGAAGACCATAAAAGCTTTTACAAGGTGACGTGACATAAAAAAGAGAAAAAGAGGGAGGTCGTATCAAGGAGAGAGAATATATGCAGTTTAGGGGAAATACTAAAACTACCATAAAGGGAGGGAATCAAGTTCAAGTTCACCTTGTGTTTGTGTTGGGTTACAAATGCTTCTTCCAAGTCGTTCCTCATCAGTGTCAATGGAAAGGCTTTTGGAATTCTGCTCTTGATTATGTGAGAATAAGCAAGCATGTGTGTGATTTTTTTTTTCGTATTTGTGAGTGTGTTTGAAGCCGCATGCCTGGCTTGAATGGGTGGGCTGGTGAGCCGTTCCCTGTCTGCCATCACCCATGTCCACTTACACACACTCTGGGTCTCAGTGGGAATGAAGAGGGGATTATGGCCCTGACCGATCCTGGAGGGGCATGCACTTAACACTACTGTAAACAACAAGGCCACTTGAGTGCTTCACACCAAGTTGAACCTTTGAGGTGAAAGCTGGGGGACACAGTGCATTGAGAGTCTGTGAGGGTGGTCTCTTGGAGACTGTTGATAGTGGTGCCAGGCGGCATGCTTACATCATTGCATCGTCTCTTGCAGCCGTCATTTTAAGCAGCCGCAAGTTGGAATTTATGACCTTTAGTTTGTTACCCAAGGAGCAAAATGTGTCAATGGAACTTCTGCCTCAACTCAAATCTGGTCGTCTTCTTTCTGTTTGGGCTTTTACCTTCATGGGGTCGCCAGAGCAAATCAATCTCCTCCGTCCTGTCATCATTCTACCAATATATTCACTATCTTTCCTCTGGACATGTCCCAACCATCTCAGTCTGGCCTCTCTGACTTTATCTCCAAGGCCTCTAACATGTAACGTTCCCATGATGTACTCGTTCCTGATCCTATCCATCCTGGTCACTCTCAATGAGAACCTCAGCATCCTGCTACCTCCAGTTCTGCTTCCTGTCTCAACTCAAATGTGGTATTTGACTAAAATGTTAAAACCTAAAAGACATATTGCATGACATTAGTGTATCATACAAGATTTCAACACTCGGCTGGAAGTGAAGGACTTCACTCCACAAGAGACAAAATGGTACTAAGCACTTTCAATGTTTCAATGTTTTCTATTATGGCCCCATCAGACAAAGAAGTAGTAGACAGCCACGTTTGCATCAGTTTAAAGGCAAATTACACTTTTTTGGAATATTTTCCATCATCCATAATCCTTATATGAAACATGAACACATTTTGTTCCCTTTTCTGTGTGTTCTAAAGAGAGAAAAAGCCCTAAAACCCCCCTCACAGAACAGCAAGAATGTTCCATCTGACCTGTTATTTGACCAAGCTATACATGAAGAACTGTATTTTTCTGACAGAATAACACGACGCCTCGCTAGTCTCAGCGGTAACACTACCTACTGCAGCTGTGGCTGTTTTGTTTTGGAGTTTGGAAAAGTTAACGCCAGGTTATAAATCCTTCCTCGCACGTGTATTGTAGACGTTTGTGGCAATAAGCCAGAAAGGTGGACGCAAAAAGAAATGTGGATATTCATTCATTCATTTTCTACCACTTTTCCTCACAAGGGTCGCGGGGAGTGCTGGAGCCTATCCCAGATGTCTTTGGGTGGGAGGCGGGGTACACCCTGGACTGGTCGCCAGCCAATCACAGGACACATATAATAACATACTATATAACAACAATTCACACTCATATTCATACCTATGGCCAATTTGGAGTTGACAATTAACCTAGCATGTTTTTGGAATGTGGGAGGAAACCGGAGTACCCAGAGAAAACCCACGCATGCACAGGGAGAACATGCAAACTCTACTCAGACTCAGAGATAGCCGAGGGTGGAATTGAACCATGGTCTCCTAGCTGTGAGGTCTGCACACTGAAATGTGTATATTCATTCATTCATTCAGGGTCGCAGGGGTGCTGGAGCCTATCCCAGCTGTCTTCGGGCGAGAGGCAGGGTACACCCTGGACTGGTGGCCAGCCAATCACAGGGCACATATAGACAAACAACCATTCACACTCACATTCATACCTATGGACAATTTGGAGTCGCCAATTAACCTAGCATGTTTTTGGAATGTGGGAGGAAACCGGAGTACCCGGAGAAAACCCACACATGCACAGGGAGAACATGCAAACCATTCAGATAGCCGGGGGTGGAATTGAACCCTGGTCTCCTAGCTGTGAGGTCTGCACGCTGAAATGTGTATATGTATATTAAAAATACTAGAATAGAAATAGGTCGTTTATATGCGTCAGGCTCACTGACATTGGTTTCTCAGCTCCAAAACACAATTAATTCCATTGATTAGACCTTAAGAATGAAACCTATTGGAGATGAACATGCAGAAATGTCTTTGCGTGACAGAAGTTCATATAAAAAATATTTTGTTCCATATTTTATTTGGCTTGAGCAATGGCTGGAGAGGCAAAGGAATTTTATTCTGTTGCAAGAATGTAGGAGTGTAAGGAGGTGATGGAGACTCACCCCACAAAACACTCAACACAATGTGGTTCAAATCTTTTCCTGTGTACAATGCATGGACGAAGAATTTGTTTGCTTCTCAGTCGAAAGGGAAAACTTTTCATTTGGTTCCTTGTTAAACAGTGTGGCTGAAAGAAAGCAGGGAAATCCAGGATAAACCCTCATGGAAAACTTTACAACGCCTGCCTGTGCAAAACGACATGTATAGTATTGTGTTTCTCTTCTCTGGTGTGAGGTGTTTGTTGCCATCACTGAACACCACGCAGGTCTTTTCTTCTTTAGCATCTCACTTTGTTTATATTAAACTACCAACCAGTCGGAATCCATTGATTATCACTCTCTGTCCAGATTGGTGGTGAGGGTGGATCAATACATATCCACGAGGATCCCCACATTTCCAGCACTGGTGTGGATTGGGGTACCAGCAAGGTTCGTTTGGCCCAGCAATGCAGTAAAAATGAACAGTCTGAACATAAGCTTTGTCTTTCCGAGGCGTGTGTGCCAGGACATGATGGATTCCAGTTTACTGGATTTGCAGGGTCCGGTGACACTAAGTGCTCTGGTGGCTGTTGGCCCATACACAGTGGAACCTTGGTTTTCCAACGCCCCACTGCAAAAATTTGGTGTCTTGGTCTTGGACAACAACGAACTGGCTTACAGAGAGGAAGTGAAATACCTGGTGGATTGGTACAAGGCGAACAACCTGGTTCTGAATGTTGACAAAACAAAAGAGATCATCGTGGACTTCAGGAGATCCAGGCCCAGCCACACTCCACTCTGCATCAACGACACAGCCGTAGAAGTTGTGAGCGCAACCAAGTACTTGGGGGTGCACATCACAGACAACCTCGGCTGGTCACTCCATGCCTCCTCTCTGGCAAAGAAAGCACAGCAGCGACTGCACTTCCTGCGGCGGATGAGAAGAGCCCCCCTCTCCCTTCCTATCCTGACCACTTTCTACAGATGGACCATCGAGATCCTGCTGACCAGCTGCATCTCCGTCTGGTCTGGAGCTGCAAGGCCCCGGACTGGATGTTACTGCAGAGAGTGGTGAGGACAGCGGAGAAGATCATTGGGACCCCGCTCCCCCCCATTAAGGACATCGCAAACACCCGCTGCGTATCAAGAACCCATCGGATCTAGTCCCTCTACCTGCCCACACACGCACAACCAAAACTTTAAATCATTATTATTTATTCAAAATTATTTGTACAAATCACTGTTTACCCTGTACATTGTTCCTATTTGATGTCATCTATTTATTCTCCACATTATTATTTATTATTTATTATTTATTATTTATTATTTATTATTTATTATTTATTATTTATTATTTATTATTTATTATTTATTATTTATTATTTATTATTTATTATTTATTATTTATTATTTATTATTTATTATTTATTATTTATTATTTATTATTATACGGGAGCCAGGCAACGACATTTCGTTGGCAATTTCACTGCTGTGTTATTGTGCAATGACAATAAAGAAAGTCTATCTATCTATCTATCTATCTATCTATCTATCTATCTATCTATCTATCTGTCTATCTGTCTATCTGTCTATCCATCCATCCATCCATCCATCCATCCATCTATCTATCTTGGTTATGGTACAATATTACAGGTAACTTACTGTGTTTACTCCTTGAGTAAGTTGAAGGCAAGTTGAAGCTCGTGGTTTAATAATAAAGATGTAGACAGATGACTCCTAGCATTGCTTGGTTAGTCAGCCATCTTGGATCACACATCAAACCTTACAATACATATTGTATGCAATACTTCGGTAACCTGTAAGCAACATTTATTTGGAAAACTCAAATGAGACGGTCACGCTAACTAGTCCGTTTGCTCATGAATCCTTCCGTTTACTCAAGTGCCCAACAAAGTACTCCAACTTTTGGTGACTTAGTGTTGTGTTTTAATACACTATATGTCCAACTGTGTTCCTAATGTGTTTTAATAACAAAAAGGGCCTGTTAGCGTCTCTCAAATCCCACCTGAAAGTCATCATCCCGCGACTATGACATCATCGGTGATTGAGTTTGTAGTTCTTTGCCACAGCTACACCACAAGACTTTTTTTGAGTACTGGAATAAATTAATTGGGTTTAAATTGTTCCTGTTTTAAATATTGTTTCAGTTGCCGTACGATTTGGTTTTCGAAGGACCCTTTAGAACGGATTGGCCATGAAAACCGCGGTACCGTTGTACTACAATGACTTACAGCCAGGGTAATGACTTCTATAAGCATTACATATCACACGTGACACTAATGACTAAGTATTCATTCATCATGTTTCTTTTCATCAGCTGACAAAGTCCATCAATCCACATCATGACCCTGAACGCCTCTGCTTCATATTTAGTCCAATCATCATGCAGTTCACCATGTTACAGTTTGGTCACATGAAGCAGTCTTGTCCAATGGGCGTGGATCTGTCATTCTCCTGTGGGAAAACAACCTCAGAGTTGAAGCTCCAAAGCTGACAAATTACAGCAAAGAAGCAGAGGTTTGTTTTTGCAACCCTTTTGGTGTGCCTCAGCCTGGCCTCGCCAACATGGCCCTCCTGGCTTCTCGCTGCTCAAGTCAAGGAAAGAGTTGTCACTCCAGATGGTAGAGTTCAGTCTCTGCCAGCGTCTGAAGGCCTGGCTGCCGGCCTAGAAACACAACCTCTAACAGACCAAAGCCTCAGGCCCTCCTGAACCAGCACAAAGCTCCTTTTCAGGGGCGCTCGCTGCTTTGCCTCCATCTTACTGCACAGCTTGGGGTGAAGCACCTCATGGAGGCTGAGGTGGAAAGTATTCACCGCAGAAATGGGTGCTGTATTCATAGGTTGCCAAGTGTATCGGATAAAAAACAAGACATTTGCACCAAAGTTTACACCACATATCTGCTCAAACGTGTACTCGTGTGGCCAAGGTAGAATGGGACAGGCGCTAACCTGCAGTTGAACCCAATACTCCCACAGGGCCTGGATCAGCAGTGCGGTTCATTTGAGCTGTGCTAACGAGACTCCTCGTGCATGTATCTCAGCATCCTGCACACGCCCATCACTGTCTTGGACTTGCAATTAACAATAACATTTACTTATGGTGGGTGGCAGCAAAGCAGAAGATGCAAGATGTTGGACACTGAATGGCTTCGAGGTAAGCGATTAAGTCTTGTGCTATAATTATCCCTTCTTGCCTGGGCAGGGCAGAACAGACTCTTGTTGTTTTGGAGCAGATAACCAGGTACACAGGAAGTCACTCATGGAACACCTTTATTTCATTGCTTTCTTACTGTTGAAAATTAATGAGGAAAATACCAAAGTATCCTTTTACTTGGCTCCATAATGTCATTTACACACAAACTCCAAGGTTTTTTTGCATCGGAAAAAGACTCAAGCAAAAAAAAAAAAAAGAAGTAAAGCAGTCTGGAAACAAACCAACAAGAAGTTGAAAGCATATTTGAAAGTGACAAATGGAGTAGGAGGTGGAGGGGGTGAATAGAAATGAGATGTATTGGCATTCAGAGACACAGTAGAGTTCTTGTACGCTGGAAAGAGTGACGCAGGTGAAAAGGCCAGGAGGGGCTTGTCCTGTTCCCCGTGTGATTAATATTCCATCTATCACCACGACATTGTCATGGGAATCATTTGTCATTTAGATTGTGAAAACAGCCCACCTGACACAAAAGGTCAAAGTGAGCTGTGTCCACAAAACTTCACAACCATGCTTTGACCTACAAATGATGGAGGGTGAATACAATATCAGTCTGAAGCTTTTTAACCTTGGCATCTGCTTTCTGTTTTAGAGGCGACATTACAACGTTTATAAAGGACTCCTTGCTAAAATGCTCTTTCTAGTGGCCCTCGCCACTATTTGCTTGATGTTTGTACATATGTTCTTAAACAGGGTGGCACGGCGGTCTAGTGGTTAGCGCGCAGACCTCACAGCTAGTTCAATTCCACCCTCGGCCATCTCTGTGTGGAGTTTGCATGTTCTCCCCGTGCATGCGTGGGTTTTCTCCGGGTACTCCGGTTTCCTCCCACATTCCAAAAACATGCTAGGTTAATTGGCGACTCCAAATTGTCCATAGGTATGAATGTGAGTGTGAATGGTTGTTTGTCTTTATGTGCCCTGTGATTGGCTGGCCACCAGTCCAGGGTGTACCCCGCCTCTCACCCAAAGACAGCTGGGATAGGCTCCAGCACCCCCGCGACCCTCGTGAGGAAAAGCAGTAGAAAATGAATGAATGAATGAATGTTCTTAAACACTGGCATGGTGGTTGAGTGGTTAGCGCACAGACCTCACAGCTAGGAGACCAGGGTTCAATTCCACCCTCGGCCATCTCTGTGTGGAGTTTGCATGTTCTCCCTGTGCACGCGTGGGTTTTCTCCGGGTACTCCCACATTCCAAAAACATGCTAGGTTAATTAGCGACTCCAAATTGTCCATAGGTATGAATGTGAGTGTGAATGGTTGTTTGTCTATATGTGCCCTGTGATTGGCTGGCGACCAGTGCAGGATGTACCCAGCCTCTCACCCGAAGACAGCTGGGATAGGCTCCACCACCCCCGCGACCCTCGTGAGGAAAAAAGTGGTAGAAAATGAATGAATGAACATGAATAAACACATCCATCCATTTTCTACACCACTTATCCTCACTAGGGTCGAGGGGGTATGCGGGAGCCTATCCCAGTTGTCTGAGGCGGTGTACACCCTGAACTGGTATCCAGCCAATCACAGGGCACATATAGACATGACACCACTAGTGTGCAGATGAAACATCAAACATGACCACCAGGAATGAGGATGAAGAAGAAGCACATATAGACAATAAACACAGCAATAGGACCTATGACTAAACTCTCATTCCATGGGGATGTGTGGACACGGGTTCAAGCCCTGCCGTGTGCACATGCAGCCAGACTTTGCGGGTGACCGCTGTTCCATCAGCACAGTACGCCACACTCCTATTCAGCTATGATGTAACACTATTTATGTAGCGGACACAGTTTGCAAGCCAGATCAGATTTTACCATTGGAATTGCACCGCTTGGTGCAAACATGGCTTTCTATTTCCTTGTCGTCATCCCCCTGACGCCTCCGAGGAGCCATCGCTGTGATGAAGTGCCCTCCTGCACAGCTTCAGTTAAACATCATTTATGAGAACTCTTTGCTTTTACAAGTGTTTTTTATTGGCTTGGTGATGTGTTTACACATGACAGTAAGAGTGCAGCAGGATTGGTCAAATCAAGTCTGTCTCCTGACATAATGGAGGCAACCGACTCTTGACTGTCTAAAACGGGGGTGAGCAAATGTTTTGACTCGCGGGCTGCATTGCTATAACAAAATTTATGGGGGGCCAGACTATATATTTTACACGTAACAGTCCACCTGGAAGTATTGTATCTGTAAAAGTGTGTGTGTTGTGTTTTTTTTTCAGGAGCACTTTGTAAACAGCAGACCACATCAAATAACAAAATTGATAAATGGCTCAAGCCATGATGCCAGGTTGGACGTATGTTAAGTTTAAATTAAATACTTTGGAAAGAACGGGTGTATTCAAACACTTGGCGGGCTGGATGTGGCCCCCAGGCCGTAGTTTGCCCACCCCTTGTCTAAAAGCTAACCAGCAGCTATTCTGTCCTGTAATCTGCAACAGTCAGATATAGGTTTTTCCTGTATGTATACCATGCACTGGTGTACTTCATAAAAAGTAGGCTAAATGCATTTTCTCAAAGGAAAACTGAACTTTTTTTTGGAATATTGCCCATCATCTACAATTCTTATGTGAAACACGACCATACATAATTTTCTATTCCTATTTACAGCTAGCGTGCGGGAGCTAACAATGCACATAACTGGGCACACCTATTTCCATAATAAATCCCTAAAATTAACGCTCCCAAAAATGTTAATTCATTCATTTTCTACTGCTTATCTTCACAAGGTTCACGGGCATGCTGGAGCCTATCCCAGCTGTCTTCAGGTGAGAAGCGAGGTACACTCTGGACTGGTCGCCAGACGATCACAGGTTCTATTTACATAACTGACCTGTATGTCAAAAAAGTTGTTATTGTAGCAGCCGACACAAAGAACTATTTTTCTGGCGTAGTGACACAGCACCCATATTTAGTCCTTTGGGGTCCCAATGCAAACCAAGGCCGTGGGGACACTCCACCGTTTCAATAAATGTAATGTAGGCCACTTTTTCCCTGCTTTTGAAATCTATTCCAGTTATCTGTCATCTTAAGTTGCCATGTTTACATACCCACCCAAAACTGTTTGAACTATTGTTTATCATCTATAAGGACCCCTGTGTGCATCAAAAGACATTTAACATAGTTTATCGCTTTAATACTCACATCTGTGCGTCAGCTTCATTGACTGCATTCTCCTCGACTGACACTGACAGTAGCGATACTACTGTCCTCGTGTCGTTGTTTGCTGTTAATTAGATTAGATATACCTAATAAATGAAAGTAAATTCATTCATTTCCTCACGAGGGTCGCAGGGGTGCTGGAGCCTATCCCAGCTGTCTTTGGGCGAGAGGCGGGGTACACCCTGAACTGGTCGCCAGCCAATCACAGGGCACATATAGACTAAATAAAAGTAAATAAAAAATAAAAAAGTAAATAAAAATAAAAAAGTAAATAAAAATGGAAAAAAAGGTTGACACTTTCAGTAGTTTGGATACAAACTGTGTTTTCCCCTTGTTTTCTCTGCTCCACTGGAGTAACTTCACACTCTTTTCCAATTGATTTTGGGTAGGTGGAAAACTATTTGTACGACTGCAGGGTTTGTTAGCACTAATAATTCTTCTTCTTCGTTCTTTGTGATGCAATTTCTTGGAGCTATGTCGATGGACAGACCAGTGGCAGCAGAAACCCCCCATTTCTATTGGCATGGCCTCGCATGAAAGTCTATTTGCCATCTTGGCTGGACATCACTGACATGCGTCAGGGTTTTTGGGCTTTTACAGTCACAAATGACATCATGACTCCTGGAAGGGGGGTGAGATTGATGCTGATGCTTGTTGTCCTTGGCATCACAGCACAGGGAACATTATGACTAAAGCTCATTTATAAAACACACCCAAAGCTGCAAAACATACCATGAAATCCCAATGTATCACATCTCATTTTGATTCATGTAATAAATCAGCACTCATAGTAAGAGTAGTAAACACTGCTAAACTAGCCATTGAAAGCAGTCTAAATACTGCATAAACGTGTTTGTTCATCAGATTAGACTACGTTGTTATCTTTCTCCAAACAGTTTAGTTCTCGCTCTTCCTTCCCCAGTGATTACACACTCACAGAGCTTCAGATATTCAGACGTAGTAAGGTCATCTTATAAACTAAATCAAAGTGGGACGTGTCAGCCACAACTGAAAATGTTTAGAAGATCCCAAAGGGCAACAAAGTCGTCCTGAACACAAACACACACTTAGCAAGGTGATGCTTCTGTGTAGAACCAGACGTGGTCCACAAACACACACTGACCCAAGGTTGAACTGTTAGTTATCTGCTACCCAATGCAAATGGTGGCCTGAGGTATGCAAAAGACTGCTTTTGTGTTTTTTTGGGAAATGTCCAAGCTGCAGCTCGCTAGTGCTGGCTATTGTAATTGGTTATTGATGAAATCTGCATTTAACGACAACATAATGGCTGCCATCACACAGCCTGGATGACCGTGCAGACTGTCAGGGGGGGTTAGAGGGAGTCATGTTTAGGATTATGTTAGGGGTATGACGGTCCGGCGGCAGCTTTGCTTTAATGAAAGTTACCCTTTCTTGAGCTCTCGCCCACTAAACCTCAGCCCCCTCTTGCTCTCCAGGTTTTCTTGGGGTCTTATCTGCAGTGGATAAGGGCTCCTCGGGCTTTACACAAAGCCTGGTGTTGACATTCCAGAGGACCAAGATTTGTGCAAACACACCAGGCCCACCAGATGGCCGTGAAAGGGAGGATCCACACAAGGCGAGGATGAAGAACACAGGACTATGAAGGTCAGAAAAAAAACCTTTGCCACCAAGAGGTCAGGCTACCCTAGCAGGCCTCACGTTGATATCAAACTTAGATCAAACTGATAAACTTTGATTCAAAGAAATTGGCTGATTCAAAGCCTTTTGGCTGAATACATCCATAACGTATAGCGGCTACTGACCTAAAACCCAATATGTGTGGGTCAAGGGTTAATCTGGGCAGCACATGGAGCCAAAAGCTCTTCAAATGAAAAAGTAATTTAAGGCTTTGAGTGACTGTGGTGGGTCATGTTTATCAGATCGGGTCAAGAAAAATATCACTGCTTGGGAATTCCAGGAGGAAGGAAAACACCAGAAGGCACCCAAACAACAAACTGCACCCGCTAACAAACATTCAAATGCAGCTTCTCACGTTTCTTTTTGTCTTGAATATTCTTCTCCAGGAACATTCTAGTCAAAGTCCGATCAGCTTCTGTTTTGAAAGTCCAGTTTGGAATCTTTTTTTTTTTAAGCTTGGATATATGACGATATAGTCAACAATGCATGGAAATATCTTTATTGCACTTGAAGCATTGGTCACTCATCACACATTGACTGATTATTCTGTCTACTGTGAGATCATTCAAACCTGCAATAAAAGCCTGTTGTTCCGGTGATCAAATCTGCTGCTTGTGTGTCATCCCCAAACATTATAGTACCATTACTGAAACCTAGTGACCAATGTAAAGTACTACATATTCACATTGTCTTTGAATGCGTTTTCTGAATGCATTACATTTCTATTTTGAATCAGTTTGCCATTTTTATGTTTGAATATGCGGCAGTTGAGTGGTTAGCGTGTAGGGCTCACAGCTAGGTGACCCGAGTTCAATTCCACTCTCGGCCATCTCTGTGTAGAGTTTGCATGTTCTCCCCGTGCATAAGTGGGTTTTCTCCAGGTACTCCGGTTTCCTCCCACATTCCAAAAACATGCTACTCCGAATTGTCCATAGGTATGAATGTGAATGTGAATGGTTGTTTGTCTATATGTGCCCTGTGATTGGCTGGCGACCAGTCCGGGGTGTACCCCGCCTCTCGCCCGAAGACAGCTGGGATAGGCTCCAGCACCACCCGCGACCCTCGTGAGGAAAAAGCGGTAGAAAATGAATGGATGAATAATTGATATAAGGGTGGTACGGTGGTCGAGTGGTTAGCGCGCAGACCTCACAGCTAGGAGACCAGGGTTCAATTCCACACCATCTCTGTGTGGAGTTTGCATGTTCTCCCCGTGCATGCGTGGGTTTTCTCCAGGTACTATGTGAGTGTGAATGGTTGTTTGTCTATATGTGCCCTGTGATTGGCTGGCCACCAGTCCAGGGTGTCCAGGGTATCACATCCTACATCAATATGGGCCACAAAAACATATCTAATGTCACTTTTCCAACATAATTATATATCAAATGAAAAGGCTTTTGTCACAATGGAACAATCTAATCATCTATCTCCCCCACCCACTTTGTAGCGATCAACCAACACACAATCGACGGTTAGTCTTATAAAAGTGTGAGGATATCCGGCTGCCTTTTTCTGCACTCGTCTTCAACGGGGGCGTAAGGTGGTTTATCCTGACACTTTTCTCTATTTTCACATTTCAGTTCCCCCCTGCAATCCTCCAGGGCTTTAGCTCCTTTCTTCCCTTTATTCAATGGAATAAGAGGAATGCTTTCAGAGCGATTTCCCCTCCAAGCTCTTTTCAGGTTCCGGAGACATGAGGAGGCACGTCCAGTGGAAGACTTGCCACTAGTTTGTGTGTGTTTATGTTCTGAGATGAAACCTGATGATAGGATGGATAAAGATGTTAAGCGGAGACTGTTTTCTTGTTATTGTTGCTCACATTTTTCCCAAGTTGAGTAGAGACTACATGGACACAACATGAATGTTGTGTAGTTAGAAGTGTAAGTATTGTAGTATTCAGGTAGCGGTTACAACCACCAGTGTTCTTCTTCAGTACATTCATTTGAAGCTCCATCAGCTTGGATGGGAAGGGTTTCATAGCTATTCCCAGGTCTGCGACATGTTTTCATTGTGGATCATCATGTTCTCAATCCTGACATAGCTCCAAGTTCCTTCCCCAAATAATGTTACTGCTGCTAGTTTTGGCAAGGTGTGCCATGGTCCAAGTTTCCTTTAGGTGCATTTTGGCAAAGCCATTATGCACAAATGGCGAAAACACCAAACAGTGGTGAACGTTCCCATGAGTGGCTGGCCAAACAAAATTACTCATCCAAGAGGTCACAAAAGACCCCACAAAAACATGCCAAGAATTGCACAAAGAACTACACTTGCCTCAGTTAAGGTCCGTGTTCATGACTCCACCATAGGACCCTAGGCAAGGATGGCGTGCATGGCAGAGTTCCAAGACTACACGAAGGCTTGTCTCAATTTTGCCAGAAAACATCTTGACGAAAATACCAACAGTCAAATACGGTGGTGGTAGTGTGATGGTCTGAAGCTGTTTTGCTGCTTCAGGACCTGGAAGACTTGCTGTGACAAATGGAAACGTGAATTCTGTTATTTACTAAAAATCCTGAAGTAGAACATCTGGCCATCTGGCAATCTGACAATGATCCAAAACACACCAGCATGTCCACCTCTGAATGGCTAAAAAAAAACAAAATGAAGACCTCAGATGACCTTAGAAATGTGTTTCATGCTGAAAAACCCACCAATATGGCTGAATTACAACAATTCTGCAAAGATGAGTGAGCCAAATTACTCAGCAGTGTTGTAAGAGACTCATTGCAAGTTATCACAAACGCTTGATTGCAGTTGTTGCTGCTAAGGGTGGCCCAACCAGTTTAAGGTAGATTTTTTTTACTCCCTTAATAAAAAGTTTAATATAAAAACTACATTTTGTGTTGAGTTGTGCTGTCATTGACTGATATTTAAATAAGTTTGATGAACTGAAACATTTAAGTGTGCCAAACAACATCTTGTGGTTCTTAATGAGTCAGTAGTGCTACGTAAGAAGCGGCGCTGCCACCTCCAATCTTGCCCACCAATAAATCAGCTTTGATTAGCTTTACTGAATCCAAGGCTCACTCTGTAGGAAAAAAAATCAATCAGCTAATCAGAGCGCTCATTAGCCTCCCAAGTGATACACAATGTCTCTTTGTCTGCCCTGACTGTGTTGACTGTGTAGCTTGTGCTGAGCTTTGCACTTTTACATGAAGCATCCGTGTCAATCAGTATCAGCATTTTAAGATAACTCCACTCCTAATAAGACTAAAGTGGTCTTAAGTAGCGATACAGCTAAACACGCCATCCTTCCAGTTTGTCTGGAAACATAAACTTGGTGGAAATTCCCTTACCTCACACCGTAAGAAGAACATCAAAGCATACGTGGAATATATATCATTTTCTCCAGCAAGGACTTGCTTTGCAGTGTGTACAATTTAATATGTAAATCACTGTTGCTAAGTGATACATTCTGTGTTCCTGTATTGATATATAGTACATGGATACTTTATGAGAACCGATGTATAGTGTATTTTTTACAGTTTCAAGTAGTACATGTTATCTCAGTCAGGGCTGCCCCTCCCTACAAGCTCAACACCCGCTGTGCAATTTTGCGCAAGGGGTCGCATTCTTGGCAAATGTGCCAAAGGATGTGTGAAAAAAGAGACAGGTAATGTGACACCCCCCGGCAGATATTGGTGGTGTAATGGTATAGCTGCTGCCTTGGGTTTGAAAACAGCACTGGAATGTTTCAAATTCTGTTTTTCTAATTTGTTATTTTGGTTAGGGCCACAATTTTTCAAAAAATATATATACTGTAGTTTGTAGTTACTAAAGTATACTACAGTCATACAGTAATGTTACATTTATAAAAGAATAGCCACAGGATTAACCGTGAATACGTATAACAAAGAAGACACATAATTGTGCAATTAGAATAACCAATAAAAACAATAAACAAACATTTATCAATACAACCAATAATCAATTTTTCAATTATTTATTTGCAAATGTGACATTTGTGAACATCTGCAAGGGAACAGCTTAATGTTGGTCCTGTAGAAAAGAAAACCACTTTAACGATGCCGTACTTTTTAAAAGCGTTCGATTGTGTGGAGTAAACTAATCTACACCAGGCAGCGGACAATTAGTGTCTTCAAACCAGAAAGAGTTGACCCAGAAAAGGCTGATATCCTAAAGTACAGCTAAGGAAGTGTTAAAGGTCTGGACAGAAATGCCATTGATGATACATAAGAAAGGGATTAGCTGGCTATAAAATGTACATATTTAACTTAATATTCACATTCATATATAAAACTTACAAAACATGGTTCTGTCAATCCCACTCAAATGAAGCCATTTTCTTCCATTACTGCTGAGGGATCATTTTAAATACATTTTCATGGATTATTTAGACATTATTAATATCATCATGATTTTGTTCTTTCTTCAGACTTTCTGATTAATACAAAAATCACAAGTCAATAAATTAACATGCTACCTTAGTCCCTGAAAGCCAATACTTAAGTGTGTGTGTGTGTGTGTGTGTGTGTGTGTGTAAGACAGGGTTTTAGATAGATGTGCATCTGTGTGTGTGTTTGTAAAAACTATGTGCAAATGTTCTCCAAATTGGGTGGGGGAGTGGTGTAAGGCGGGGGTGAGTACCTTTAGCTTTTTTAAGGGCATACAAAAAATAATTCATTGTAAATATAAAATATATATTTATACATATTTGGAGATATTTACAAATATACCCAGAACTACACATTATACTGTGTGTTTTTTCTCTACAATAATTGGGAAAGAGAAGTGAAAAAGAAAGGTATCAATATTACAAAATAAACAGGAAAGCTGTTTCTATGTGCTCTCCTCCTATTCCTCTGTTTTTTGTTTTTTTTTTTTGTTAGTGAAATCTTTTTCTCTTAGTCCTCTTCTTATTTTTAGTCATCTCCTTAAAGCTCCCATTGGTCCATACATTCCTCCAGGAGCGAATAACAATCTTGGAATGCCAGCCGCTGGAATGAGGTCTCCAAACATTGTCCCAACCTCCTTGTGTAAATCTGATATGAAAAGTTTGTGTTAATATGAAAAAGAAGAGACGAGTTCCCTTGAAGAATGTCAGTTCATTCAGTGTGTATAAAAGCTCAGCTTGTATCGGGAACCTCTGCTTCTTTCCTCTCCTTAAGACATGAGGGCGTGTTGGATGTGGCTAATGGCAGTGCAACAGCGCTGTGGTCCAAAATTGGTCCGAAAGTCAGCTGGGAGCCAAGGGGTGGGATGGGGAACTGGGGGGGAGGGGGGGACTCATGATTTGACGTTGCCGTTGATGTGCTGATATTTGCGGAGACAAGGCTCGTCCGGTAAAGGCTCGTGGGAGAAGACGCTGTCGTCGCCGGAGGAACAGGAGCTGCGAGTATCAGGGAAGATTGGAGAATACTGCTCTGTGGGGGTGCACAGGTCCAGATATTCCTGAATACACAAGAGACAAGCATGGATGACATCATTTATACTCTCGCTTTATAAATGGGACGATGTGGATAAAGAGCGGATAAAAAGTTAAAACAACAATAGGACCTAGGATACACTCACTGGCTGTCACACGGTGAAAGCCCCTGGCCCAATTTCCAGCTTTTTTATTCTATATTTTATATTGTTGAAGGTCTCACTTTGCAATCAGGTACACAAAAATACAACGGTTACTGAGGAACTAATGAGTAAGGTTGAGAGTGAGGTAGGTTTATCCCTCATTAACTACTGTCATTTTTGTGTACCTTATTGTCAAGTGTTACCCAATTTGACTTGAATGTCAATTTAGTTTAATGCATGTTTTGGAGTGATACGAATACATGGGAAACAAATTGTTCAGTAAATTATCCATCCGTCTTCTATACCGCTTATCCTCATGAGGGTTCGCGGGCATGCTGGAAACTTGAAAACCCATATTGGTAGTTCTTATATATTGTATATCTTGTATATTTTTAGGTACACCTTTGGAGTGTTAAGTTACTGTGTGATGAGTTTAGTGTTGTTTAGCTGTCTTCGGGCGAGACACAGGGCACATCTAGACAAACAATCATTCACACACTCTACACACACAATTCTGAAGTCGCCAATTAACCTAGCATGGATGTTTTTGGAAACTGGAGTACCCGCAGTAGTAACCCACGCACGCATAGGGAGAACATGCAACCCCACACAGAGAAGCCCAAGTGGGGAATCGAACCCAGGTATCCTAGCTGTGTGGCCTAAACACTCGTTCGCTATGCATTCATTCATTAATTTTCTACTGCTTATCTTAGCGAGGGTCACGGGGGGTGCTGGAGCCTATCCCAGCTGTCTTCAGGCGGGAGGCGGGGTACACCCTGGACTGGTCGCCTGCCAATCACAGGGCACATATAGACAAACAACCATTCACACTCACATTCATACCTATGGACAATTTGGAGTCGCCAATTAACCTAGCATGTTTTTGGAATGTGGGAGGAAACCGGAGTACCCGGAGAAAACCCACGCATGCACGGAGGGAAAAAGCAAACTCGACACAGAGATGGCCGTGGGTGGGATTGAACTCGGGTCTCCTCGCTGTGAGGTCTAACCACTCGACCGCCGTGCAGCCTTGTCCACCATGCAGCCCTCAATCGTACAAAAAAATTACTATAATTTTCTTGAATTGCCCTAAAAGGCGGCAGCTGTACCATTACACCACCAGGAGGGCCAATAATGAATTTCTGCAGGCCAAAAACCCTTCAAGTATCACTTCACAGTGCTCTGGAGTTTCGTATGTGATGGCCAAACACCAAGCAAGGTCATATCGATCAAACAAAAGACATCATCAGGTCTCCCTCCGCACTTGAAACAAGATGAAACCACAGAAGTCCTGTTATTAATTCTATCGCAGCCCAGTTGAGAAGTTGTTTTGTTCTCTCTCCGTCTCGTTTTTGATGACCGTTTCTGGGTCTACTTGTGAGAGAGAGACGCCTTTATTGGGGTTTTCTAGAAATGAGCGCTGGCTTCCATTTTCTCTGCTCACATTCCAAAAGACCTCCACATCTGCCAGCGGTTTAGGGCAGAGGGAATGGTGGGTGGGGGGTTGGGGGGAGCTTTATTGCATTTCAAAAGTTCAAAATAAAACTAGGGCCTTTTTGGATCAAATTCATGAACTTCCAGAGCAGAGAGGAGTTTTGACAGCTTTCCATCTCCTCAGCTCAGCCAGCGGATACCACAAAAAACAGGAAGGAGATCATGGTTGCATTGATCAGTCCGCTTTACTGGGCCTTGGAGCTCATATTCACTGTTTTTTTTGTGCTCACGGGGGTCACGTTGTGAACCTTGTACCAATAACTTTCAGGAACATTCTGAAACCTGAATGCACTGGTGAGAGCTTGGTTTGCGTTGGATGGAAAACTCATGTTACGCTGTGCAGGAATGTATCATATTATTCCATTTTATTTTCATAAAAAGGCCAACTTCCATTTGCCAGGAAACCACAAGTTTAGCACAGTATGGTTTCAAACCACCCTGAATTCCTCCATGAACCGAACACTAACCTCATTGGTGTTGAGGGTGAGGATGCGATCCAGATCCTCCACTAGCTGCTTGAACGTTGGTCGATGGGATGAGATGGCGTGCCAG
The DNA here is from genome assembly GCF_030265055.1 of Doryrhamphus excisus. Taxonomy (NCBI): domain Eukaryota; kingdom Metazoa; phylum Chordata; class Actinopteri; order Syngnathiformes; family Syngnathidae; genus Doryrhamphus; species Doryrhamphus excisus. Next base: position 5,794,128 of record NC_080485.1, read on the forward strand.
CAGTCTTTCATCATCATGTAGCTGAGAGATACAAAGCAAAAAGGGGTTCGCTCAATGAAGAAGAGAAGAACACAACAATTCAAGAAAGTGTTCGGCTGTGTTTTCCACCAGTGTGTAAAATATCAACAACCAATCCTCACACTGTTAAAAGGTCTGCTAAAGCATTATTATTTTTATTATTATTATTATTTTCATAGCCTCTGTCTGCCTCTGCTTTCTTTGCAGTTTTCCACCAACCCTTACAAAGCTGTGCCGTTGTCCTCACTGTGAATGAGCAACAGTGATAGCAGGCAGTGCCAGCTGTGCACAGACACCCACAGAATGGACAGAGGAGACAGAGGAGGCCCAAAGTCATAGATCTGATAGGCTACTAGAAGAGGACCAGTGTGTTTGTTCCTATTTGAATGTGTGGCAGACTCTTACAGCTCATTGGTGCAGTTGCCTGGCTTGTCCATGCGATGGCCCTCTTTGAGCAGCTTGAAGAGCTCCTCAACAGGAATGCCAGGGTACGGGGAGCCCCCGAGGGTGAAGATCTCCCACATCAGCACCCCGAATGACCACCTGAGAAGATAAAACAACAATATACATGATTAGGGATGGGGGAATAAATTCATGTAATTGTTTTTATTTTATAGGTTATTTTTAAAGGTATGGGCGCATCTTCCTCTAAATCTTGCTCTATATATACAGTAAACCTCGGATATATCGGACTTGGATATATCGGAAATTCGCTCACAACGGACAGATAAAAAAGAACAAATTTTTCTGTAATGCATTTCCAATAAAAATTCATTGCATATATCGGATTTTTTATAACGGATTTCGCCTATTTCGGACAAAATCTCCAGTCCCGTTCCAATCCATTTCCATTAAATTTCCCTCGCATATATCGGATGGCCGCATCGTGGCGCTCCGATTCGCCGAATCGTGACAGGCCGCTATACGACGTCATTTGCAGCGTTTGCAGCGTTGCCTGCGCGTCCAGGTACATTGGAAACATAGTCAAGGAAGTGCCTTTTTATAACGGATAAAATCCGATTTACGCATATACCGGATATAAATCCGATATATGTGTAAAACGGACATTTTCCGGTATACGCATATTACGGATTTCGCTTATATCGGACAAAACCAGTGGGAACAATTGAATCCGATATATCCGAGGTTTACTCTACTGTATATCCATCCATTTCCAATTCCGCTTATCCTATGTGCTATCCCAAAGTCAGTTGGGATAGTTAGTATTCCAAGGTCCTCAGTCTTTATCGAATGTGGGATTTATATCGGCTCATTTGTCAGTGGCGGTAGTTTCAACGTCGTCCCTCAGCTTGTGACACAAACCCACTCCCAGTGCCACGGCGACCCTGATCTCAACAATGGCTTTTGTGCCTGACAGTGCGGTTACACAGACGGCCATTGTCCACTCACACCACACCAAAACAAACTGGGCCACCCAACGGTAGAACAAGGAGGAAAAGGCAATTGACTAATTTCGATGGACTATTCATGACTTCCTCATTGTTAATATCTATGATTCCATTATTCAGTTCTACAGCTATAAATAAAAGACCGGATCCACAAAGCCACATATTATTTTAGTGTTGTACCGTAACAAAAAGGCATGCTAATGAACACGTGTTCAGGAGGATACAAACAAGGTGCTAGAGCTGGCAAGAAAGCCAGAGTGAGTGAGACTGGTGTACGTATATCAGTTCTTCCATCTGTTTACACAAGCAGCCCCAGGTTCGTGCTCGTCTCTCCTCTTGTTGACATACTCGTCTCTCCTTTCTGGGCTACTTTGTAAATACCTCTCAGCACTATGTCACCCTGTTTCCCGGTCCACATCCGTGTCCACGTGCACCCATCCTTTACTCAACAAACAAACATGCTTGGGGTCACTTTTAGTGACCTGGCACCTGACCTTATGTGACCAAACTAATCAATCGGATAAATACAAGAGAGTTACTTAGCTTTTCTGAAGACTCTATGATATTGACAAAGACCATTATGAATGTGGATGCTAGAAAAAATCTGTATGCGCAAATGTCAGCTTATTTGCACAATTTGTGTTTCTTGCCTCTCTTCCAGGACTGGCCATGATGTCATCTCTCTGGCATGGAGCTACATCATTTACATGTGACAGCAAGATCTAAGCGTCACACGATCCATTTGTCAGGCCCACAAGGGTCGACTTCCATTGTAATTCATGTATTCATTTAATCTGATGTCATGTACGCATGTGCCTCTGGTGTTGAGTATAACACCCCAACAGCCTGCTTGTGCTTTCATATGTGAATGGCATCATGCGTACATGCACATACAGTGGTATGAAAAAGTATCTGAACCTTTAGGAATGTATCACATTTCTGCATAAAATCACCATCAAATGTGATCTGATCTTGGTCAAAATCACACAGATGAAAAAACAGTGTCTGCTTTAACTAAAACCACCCAAATATTTATAGGTTTTCATAATTTGATGAGGATAGCATGCAAACAATGACAGAAGGGGGAGGAATAAGTAACTGAACCATCACATTTAATATTTTGTGCCCCCCCCCCCCTTTGGCAGCAATACAGAGGGAACATAAACTAGATCCTCTCTGTACAATATCTGGATAAGCTTGTTGCAACTGCTACAGGTACGTGATAAAGACACAAACATATATGTGCATTCAAAATCTCCTTTTCCAGAAGCCAGCTTTGCAAGGCATTTATCTAATTGCAACATACACCCTCTGTCGCTTTCCTCTCGAGCAGAAACTTCAAACAACGCTGTCAGCTTGCATAAGACTCAAACACCAAAAAGAGAGTAAGGCTCTAGCTTTGTTCTGTTTTTAGAATGAGTGTTCTTGGACTTAAAAAAAAAAAGCACCAGGTCAGACACTCACATACCAGATGGATGAATGAAAATAAGAATGGTGGGGGCGAAAATGAAGAGAGGGATTATTATTGTTTATTTTCAGCATCTTCACAATGATGAACCCCGTGTTTAAAGTAAGTGGAAGGCAGGGGGCTCAAGTAGGAGGTGGACTAGGATGGACGTTTCTGGGGGGCCCAAAAAGAGGGGAGACTTCCGAGCTGGGACGCAAAGGAGCAAAATGTGAATCAGTGGGGGAGGAGGTGCTGGTGGGTTTCTGGGCTCCTTCCAGGGCCCTTTGAAGCTGCTCAGATTAGTAACACAGCATTGGTTACAAGTGTAGCGTGAAATCCTCACTTTTGCCACAAACCGGACAGCATTGGCCCCCTATAGGCAGCAAACACCCCACCCACCCAAGACCTCATACTGTCATTCACCTATAACCCTGCAGTTTCAGGCCATAGCCACAACAACAGCCATGTTGAAGCTCCAAGCAGTGGATTGTGTGTATATTTTATTTATTTGATTTATTTGATCGGGAAACAAGGCATGAAAGTAACTATTTGCTGTTTTGTATTAATGATTACTTACACATCACTCTGATGAGTGTAGACTCGGTCAAAAAGTGCTTCAGGAGCCATCCACTTCACAGGAAGACGACCCTGTTGACAAACAAATAAGAAAAGTCAAACAAAATGATCAAGCGAATCTTAATTTCTTGCCTCATCAGCATTTTTTTAATTATCTCCCTGCAGGGAGATCCGAGACCGATACACTAGTGGTCTGGGAAGAGTTATTCCATGTGGAACATTTACGTTCTTAAAGCAATAGCGCTGATGAACAGCTCCTGGCTAATGTAGGGTTTATCCTGCTGTGCTGTTAAGTAAAGGAAAATCAAGATTTGTTTGGTGGCGTAATGGCTACCTATGTAAATAAGAGTCAAAAGGGAAATCTAAAATATGTTTCTATGGTACTGTTAAGGACGTGAACAGCAACTAAATAAAAGCAGCTCAACAATAGCGGCTCTGTCTAAGTTTAACCTAAGTGATCTTCATTGTCATGGCGGCCATTGTCCTAATCAACATTGCTCTCAACATCAGTGTATACTGTTGTTGTTGACAGCTTGTTCTCAGCAAGATTGTGCATGCGATGAAAAGGCAATCATGCATACCAAATGAGGGTGTGCGGACGAGGCTGCTCTGTGGTGGGAAAGAAAGACACCAACCGGGCCGCTATGGAGTTGTCAATTATAGTTAAACCGCTCCCCCACGCACTTAGTCTCTTTTTCTGTCGAATTGTATAAGTGCCTATGAAACTAAAGGAGGGAGAGGGGCAAACAAGGCCGCCTCCAGAATCCCGACATTCACAGGCTGCCTGGGAACCTGCTGCTTCTGCCAAGACACAACTCCAAGTAAAGTGTGAAAAAGAAAGATGAGTGAAGAGAGGGAATTAGCGGGATGGGTCAATCACACTGTGTGGATACTCTAACCCCGCCCCCCCGTTCCTCAACAGCAAATGATCGCATGTTTGCAGAAGGTAGCGTGATGACTCACATTGGTCGTCTTTTTATAGTAGTCGATGTTATGGACGTCGCGGGCCAAGCCGAAGTCAGCGATCTTCATGACGTTACTTTCTGTGACCAGGACATTCCTGGCGGCCAGATCTCTGTGTATACACTAGGAAGGAGAGAGTGAGAAATGCAGGGGGAGAGAGGAAAAAGGGAGGAGAGGGGGATCACAAAGTGGAAAAAATGAGGGCAAGAGAAGAACAAGACATTTACGTCATTCTACAAATAAATGAATGCTGAAATCTCCTGGACACAGGTAGCACTGCTGCACTAAATACCATCAAAGTCCATCCTTGTATGAACATGTCTGGATGAGTCCTCACACGCTTTGTCACATTATGGTTGGACTCAGATCTGGAGATCATGCATGTGCAAGAATGTGTGTGCGCAAGTGAGAGTGTCACATTCCAACAGTGAGCAGGAGCGTGAGCCTGTATCTGGACAACATGGCTGCACCACTATTGTTAAGAAATGTCAATTTCTCCACACAGAGGGGCCATTGTCATGGAATGAGACACAATGAAGGGCTTGGGTAGGGGGTGAGATCAGTGTTTTTAGGAGATAGAATTCCCACAGTGACGCACAAGCTCCGCCCGTCCTAATATCTTCCCTGACAACAAAATCGCTCTCGTACAGACAGCTCTTTAAGCAGTCAATATGGGAGGGGCTAGATTTGAGGAATTTGTTTATTCATGTGGAGCACCCTCTTACCTTTTGGGATGCAAGGTACTCCATGCCCCGTGCCACTTGATAAGTGCATGAGACCAGATCTTTGAAAGTGAGCTGCTCGTCTGAGACACGGGCAATGTCGTAGGAGTACTCCATCCCAGGGGGTCGACGGGCTCGGAGGTACTCCCGAAGATTACCTTTGGAAGCGTACTCCACTATTACATATAGAGGACCTGCCGGGAAGGAAGGATCCTAATTATAAATTGATCACTTTAGTGTCAGTACATAGAGGAAAACAGTACTTTCAGATATCTAAACAAATATAGTTTTCCTCTACGGTTACCTGATTTAAGATAAGATAAGATATGCCTTTATTCATCCCTCAGTGGGAAAATTTGCATTGCACAGCAGCAAGAGTACAGAATCAGTTAAGCAGTACAAAAATACAGAATGAAAAAATAAACAATATAAACACCCCAAGTATTAACAAATCAACAGTTTTACCCAAAGTTATATACAACTACAGTATGCAGATAATATGAAACAAGATGAAATATATGACTAGTCAATACACTATGAGATCTTGCTAATGAGTTAATATGAGGCATTATAGAAGTACTTCACATAGAACTTAATATATTGTATTTAGAGCCTTAATATTGCACATGGAGGTTGATCAGATATTGCGCAGTGAATGGAGTCTGGAGTAACAATACTGAGTATAAAAACAAAACAGTTTTGGCATTAGGCATTTAACATAGGATAATTGTGTCATCCTTACCATCTTGCGTGCAGGCCCCCAACAGATTGATGATGTTCTTATGTTTACCAATCATCTTCATCATTTCCATCTCTGACACCAGGTCAGACAGGTCCTTTTCAGTGGCGTCATCTACGAGCAAAGACATGATGGAAAGTTGCTCCGAAAAACAAACACGCCCACATCCTGCCTTCCTTCTAACCCTTGACTCAGAGCTCATTGGCCGCCAGTCAGAAAGCACCTTGTATTGTAGGGTGCTTCTGATTAAATGCAGCTGACAGACAATGTGGACTAAAGTTACAGCAGCGAGGGGAGCTCCTCATGCGGACTACAGAAGCACCCTTTCAGTGCCAAGGGGAGGAGAAGTGAATGACTTAAAGATGCTCAATCTGGATTCATTATCTGTTGCAGAGGCTCCCTTTTCATAGGAGAGGTAGAATGGCATGGCCTGCATTCCTCTGCACCATTATAGCTGAACTAAAGAGCACATTTCTATGAGCGAGGTCGGTCTGCTGCTCTACCTGATCTACCGCTGCCTTCATTAATAACATCAGTGTGACTCGCCTCTTTGTGCGGCTGCTGAATGAGCTCCAGCCAGCTGCTGCTCTGGGGTCAGCTATGTGACCGCCCCTAACCCTTACCTACCCTAGCCGCCATCACCGAAGGTGTCACTCAGCAAGCACCAATAACAAGTAATAATGACTGCCCCAGGGTCCACCTTGCCGTGTTATGAACTCTCACTGGAGCATTCATCATAAAACGTAAATAAAATATACTCAAGTTGCCCGTATAGACATAATGAAGAGACAGTTCCAGGGACCCTACTGACCTTTCAGCATTTTGACAGCGACAGTTACAGCCTCCTTGGGTTTGTCTTTATCGATGCCAAGAGCTTCTGCCATTACAACTTGGCCGAAGCAGCCTTCGCCGAGGGGTTTGCCCAGGGTCAACCTGCAGTCACCACACAAAAAGCAAAGAGGACTGATGAGCAGTTGAAGGCCAAATTAAAACAGACCACAAGGATTGATGTGTACGTCTTTTCCAACAGCTTGTGCACGCTGTTTTAATTGGATGTAGAGTGTGTGTGCTGTATTGGCTGGGGGAAAATAGGCAAAGTAGATAAATATTACATGTCCAGTAACAGTCAGACGTTCCATCAGCATCTTCAGGCAGCTATACGGTCTTTTATTACCGACATGTGTTCAAGTAAAATGTGTCAAAGCAAATATCCCAGTCAGTTCTTGTGAGTTATATTTCTTGTTTGCTTGAAAATAATACTTAAATAATACTTATGTCTGGTAGTCAAATAGTTGAAGATAAAGCAGTTAAAAGTGTAGAATTCAGTAGCAGTTTTGATTTCTTTATTTGTATTTGTTTTAATTAATCCTTTGATTGACAAGTGTTGGTCCCACCCCTAAGTTTCAGCATCCTAGCTATGTAAACTCTCACTGCACGCTGAGAGAGGGCCGGGACCCGAGGCCGGCGCCCTGCCACAGTAACACAATCTCCTATCTGTCTACACACACTCTCCACACTCAATGGCAACCATTCTGTATGTCCAGCCGCACATAATTGATGTTATTTTTCTAGCCACAACGTTTGCATTCCTCGGCACTCTCCACCACCAACATGATCCCTTAGGCACTGGGTGACAGGCGCAGTATAAAAAGAGAGAAATACATAGAGATTCATTCAGCATAAAAAACACTCCCTTTTAGTTTATCAATATTTTTTTAAACCGTGATCCCTAATGCAGTGCTAAAAGCAGATCACAATTAATTGTAGTCAATCTCTTTGCTATGAAATACAACTTGTAAAAAAAAAAGCTGAGTGTTAATTAATATAGCTTCATCCTGCTGGTAGGTGTTTGTGTAACAGTAATGAGGTTGGCGTGGTGCTGAGATGAAGGCATTAGACCATAACATCAACAAAAGAAGCATCAACAATTCAAATGGTTATCATAGATGCAATATAACTACTGAATACGTATATCAGGAATCCTCAAGGTTTTCTATGCTCTAACTACCAAAATATTCATTCATTCATTTTCTACCGCTTTTCCTCACAAGGGTCGCGGGGGGGTGCTGGAGCCTATCCCAGCTGTCTTCGGGCGAGAGGCGGGGTACACCCTGGACTGGTCGCCAGCCAATCACAGGGCACATATAGACAAACAACCATTCACACTCACATTCATACCTATGGACAATTTGGAGTCGCCAATTAACCTAGCATGTTTTTGGAATGTGGGAGGAAACCGGAGTACCCGGAGAAAATCAATGCATGCACGGGGAGAACATGCAAACTCCACACAGAGATGGCCGAGGGTGGAATTGAACCCTGGTCTCCTAGCACTACCAAAATATTTGATTTATAAATAAGGAATCATATTTTCATATAATATCATATTATTTTATGTACAAAATTAAGCGCAATAAAGGAGGCATTCCTGTACAAGTAGTATGAGTTGTGATTACTTGTGGTAAAATAAAATATATATGGTCACCTGTCCCTGGCAAACTCCCATCGTGGATCCTCAGGAAGGTCGTACTCAGGAATCGGGTCATCGTGCGCTGAACTCCGCCGCGTGGTGATGCGTACAAGCGGTGTATTGGAGTTCATAGAAGCGCTGGAATCAGCCGACACCTACAAGTAAAAGGAGACTGGCTGATCACCACTATCTGGGTTCAAAGGTCAGAAAAGCTCTAAAACATGAGTAGAGGAGTCACTTTGTGTCTGTAAGACTTAGTATATTGACACTACCAGCAATATTGGCAATGCTGAACATTGATATGCTTGATTTCAGAAATGTCTGTTTTATCTTCCAAGATATGAATCAGTTTCGATTCCAGTAAGCACCAAGAATGTGTGATAAGCGGCCTTGCGTTTCTTACACCCTCGCCTTACCTCGATACTGGATTCAGTCTGCCTGCAGGGTGTAATCCAACACTTTTTGATTTTGCTTGAGGGAAAAGCATGACTTAAAAACACACATCACAAAAACTTGAAGCTAGTGACATTTTATGTGGTAGAATTGACTTTGAAGTGTTCATAGATGTTTAAAAGTACCTATTGAAGTTCGCCAACCATGCAGCGTTTTCTTTTGTTTTGTTTTGCTTGTATATTTGACACTACATGATTTAAATCTAGTGTTTGTACGTGATGTGTCTAATGGTCTCCTCTAGAGGTGTTAGATGCAATCAAACTCTTTATCTACTTTCTGTTACCTGGCGCCGAAGAGGGATCTGTTTGCTCAGTTTGTGAACTGCAGGTTGGCCGCCAAAGTCCGGTTTCTTTGCCGTGTTCCTCATGCGGCACACCACCACGATGCCCACCATGCAGGCAATGAGGAAGACGCCTGCACAGTAAATAGCAATCTCCACATAGTCGGGTGGAAGGGGCTCTGCGTTTTTCTCTGCAGCTAAAGCAAATAAAGGAAGGAGAGTGAGACTGATGAGTTAATTGGAAGAAGAATCCTGATCACTTTCCCACATGTATGACGGATGTTCTCCACTCAAATAAACACGTGTACAAGATGGACCAGCACAGAGACAGATGCTCTAGTAGTGACTCGTGTGTAAATGTAATCACCATCAACCTTAAACTAAACTATCTGTCTTTTGCAGGTACCAGCATGCTAACTGTATCATGTGACCTGCTCACCATCCGGATGAGGTGAAGCTATATGTGGGAACATCCTGAGCCAAGAAGGATAAACAGATACAGGTGTGGTGGAGGTAGAGAATGTTGAGAGTAATAAATATTACATATTAATCTTTAGTGGCTGATGAAGTATTAAGACTACGTCGTGTCAGAGTCACTTGCCATGAATTAACCAAGTAAAATCAGTATATATTTGTTAAAACACTTGATGATATGATGCTCAAACTTGACAAGAATAGTCCCTTTTTTATTAGATTTTTTGTAGTTATTTTATTTCATTTATTTTACTTATTTACTACTTTCTTTCAAATAATATTACATGTTTATTCTCACTAAATTACAACTTTATTCTAATTCAATTCATTTTTTCCCCAGAATATTTTTAATTCATGAGACTTTATTCTTATATTTCTATGAAAAGTGTTTTCTTTTCCACTGTGGCCCCAATGCTCTTTTGTAACGCTTCACCTATGAAACTACCGTCATTGGATTTAAAGCCATGACAGGATTCCAACCCTGCTCTCATCTTCTGAAGCAGAAACATTCCTCTTTTTAGTCTGGGATTAACTGCTAAAACCACTGGTATGCATCACGATATAGGTCAGTCATGGAACAAAGATAATACGACAAAAACATTTACATGCATGAGTTTTTGTTAAGAAGCTGACGGTGTTGGCCCTGATAATTGAGAAAGCAAAACCAACTTCATGCGCAAGTTGAGCTTTAACTTTCATTCTTTATTTCAAAAGAGAAATAAAGATTCAACAGTTGACAATTATCAAAGCCAGGAAAAGAGAGAGGAAAATGTGTTGCATTCACTTGCAGGGCATAAATGAAACTCATGTAATGATAGCTTTGACATATTAAACCAGAATGAATATAAAATACTGAAAAGACTTCCTCAAGGTGCAGGAGAGAGATGGGACAGAGGAGAAGGTGGGAGACAAACCCTCCCTCCCTTTGGAGTCTGGAGACACTCAAGCTGCTCTGGGAGCTCCACTTCCGTCCCCGAGTTATAATAATTTGTCTGCAAACGATCCGCTTATCTGCTTTGAGCTTTCAATGGATTTCCAATCCAGATAATATTAAAGAATATTTGCCCCTTGTTGCTCTTGCAAGACACTTGGATTTTGACCATGCTAGTTCATCAGAGTAAGTGGACTTTATTTGCGCTGTGTGCCTTGTGCTCCAGAGGGGGTGGGGAGTGGGGAGGGGAATGTTGGACTATGATGATAGGGTGAAAAAAAGGAACAAGAGGACAGTAAAATAGTGTATATACCTGGAAGCACCGTCAACCAAGCAGTGTGATAGGAGATCCCAATAGAATTACCCGCCAAGCACGTATACTCCCCAGCAGCTTCAAATGTTACATTGGGCAAGTAGAGAACTTCTATCTCCTTATCTGTGGTGTTTACACCCGCGGTCTGGGGAGAGGAAGAAGAAGGAGGAGGTGGAAAAGAAGAAAGAGAGGGTAGAAGATAAGAACAAGGGAAGAAGGGGTTGAAAGCAGGGTCACAGAGAAAGATGGGGGACAACAAGAGAAAAAAATGAGACCCAAAACACCAAGAAAGAAATAAGAGGGTGTCGTCCATCGTTGAATTCTCTTCAACAATCAGGGATATTGGGTGGGTGGAGTCAACATGAGGCATAAAGAGCCCAAAACAAGGACATTTAAAGCAAATAAAAACAAACAAAACTTCCCACAACCAAAACAAGAGAGACTAATACTAAAGCCAGTCTAATGTGTACATTAGACTGGAACATGCACACAGATAGAGGACACTGAGACAACTATGACATCCTAGGTAGTCCTTGAGTTACGTGCGAGTTCTGTTCCTTGATGCCGGACCTTTTACTTAAATGATACCAGAATTAACAGCTAAGTCACGAACATGGTGCATAGAAGGACATTTCATACAGTAATACAGTAACAAATAAAAGCCAATCACTGCCTAGTTATTACTGTTGAGTTGTGTGATTTACGACTGTCTCTGAATGTGACATCTGAATGAGTCCTGACTGCGTTGCTTGGAGAAGACAGGTAAATTTTCTGATGTTGTTTTGCCGTGGGTGGGCAGACAGTAGCCTGCCCACCCATACTGAACGCACTCAAGTGAGTGTCATGATTACGGACCAAAATTACGTCTTTAATTAATTAAGTGCAGCATATGCAGTAAGTAACCACAAAACGCCGTAAACCAAGAACCACCTGTATATTGACACAGTCTACATGTGAGAAAGACAGAAAAAAACAAGCGCTGTGAATATTTCAGTGTCAAGGTAAGCAGCTCCGCTCAATGTTTCCAAGGCTGAACCAGTCTCAGCAACTGAAACACAAAGGTCTAACATTAGGGGAGAGAAGGTTGTGAAGACCCAGGACCACCAAGAGACGACCAACAGGACCGCCACAGCACAGCAGGTCAGGGATGAAGCCCAGGAAACCACACCAGGAGAGGAGGGGGGGGGGGTGGGTCAGGTCTTTGGGTTACCTGGTATGACCGTCAGCCAGCCCGACTGATTGGCATCGCCTATATAATTGGAGACTTTACAGATATACTCCCCAGCATCATCCTCCGTCACGTTGGAGAGGGTGAGCACCTCCACGTCAGAGCTGTTAATGCCTGAACGCTGAAATCCACACATTGTTACAGAAAGGGGTCAAAATCGGAACCATGCAAAAATGAATGAATGGCGATCACAACAGTAATAACAATACATGAACAGAAGACAGTAGAAGACACCAGGAGCCACTATAGGAAATACCTGTTATAATAAATAGGGGAGGAATGATCATTATCAGTTTTGCTGCCGGTACTGAGGAAATGATGGGGAAAACATTTAAATCAAGTCATCGAGACACTACAAGGAGGAAAGTACCTTTAGTACTTTGACATAAGGGTGCCCATCAGGACCATAGCGACTGCCATTCTGAGTGATGTGTTTCAGCCACTGGATATGAGGTTGGGCGTCACTGTACACTTTGCAGACAAAGCGGGCGTCCTCTCCGACATAAACAGTCGTGTTGGCAGGCAGGCCGGCTTGAAGAATGGGCCGGTGAGGGGACCGCTCTGTGGAGAGGGAGAAGGTTCTGATTAAACACGTGTGAGGGTTGCACTATAGTCCGCTACGATCTATTACTGGTCATGTTTGTCAAAGTTGGTCTTTGTTCCGGTTAGCTGACTGTGTTACATTCATCTTCTCTGTAGATTCAAAGTGTTTACGGGTTACACGACATTGCAGTGGTGTGATGTCACTGTTTACATTGCTGATGCAGCTATCACTCTTCCACCTATGCATTCCATGGTGGGAACACAAGCAAGAATTGTACCACTTGGTAATCAAATTAATTGTCTTTACACCAGATAGTAAAAATATTTAGGATGTCTATTATATTAAAATGTTTACAGTTTTTCCAGGACTTACTGAGCGCTGCAAAGATTTCCCAGCTCATACATGTAGAAACATGACTGCTCTCCTCTTATCTCAGAAGAATTTAGAATTTTGCCTCGCACTACGCAGGGAGGTGAACAAATATATTTCAAGGAATTCAGGCTGCAGGAGGACTTCTATAAAGTGAGGTGTTTATGTTGCATGGGGGTAGCAGAGCTCACATGTGCCTGCGTTAGAAAGTGAAACACCTTCCCTGCACTCCCCATGTCCTGCTCCGCTATCTGCATTCTTCTGCAGGCAAACATTTGGCCTATGAATCCAAACAGAGCGAGACTTGTTGAACAATGCTCCCTTTCAAACAGCACCGGGCCACCACAAGCTGAGGAGCCCACCAACCCCCACATCACCCCACTCGCTGCCATCATATACGCATAACATTCACATAGAATGACATCACCTAGCCTGAGGCACTGCAATGCCTTTTCAAGGTAAGTCCAGTGATGAACTGTGCATGTATGAGCATGTGCATGTACGGCTTGGGCGAGGTCCGTGGGGTATGGCTAGTGTGTGAGGAAGTATTGCAAAATCTATGGACTGAAGGCCTAAACGACTGAAGGAATTAGTGGACTGACTGAATGAAGAGAAAGAATGAACAGATGGAGAGTGTCTGCTTGCTTGCTTGTCTGTACACTCCATCTTTCTGCAATGTGTCAGATAAGATGATTCCCTTTCCTCCTCTCCTTCCCTCGCGCTCCTCCTTTATTATCTCTTGCACAAGCATTCTCTCCCTCTAAATCTCTTACAGAGCGAGGTGATCAATGTCACAATCACACTTTTCCCAATGTTAATGTAAAACTGCTATAGCCATAATAAAATAACTGGCAACGCAGAAGAATTTCTCACCATTTAATGTCCTCAACCGGAACAATCATGAAGGGAGCCATTGGCAAGTCATCCCAAGCATTCACACAAGGGGGCTATACTGAAGTAGGCGAAGACGTCAACTCAGACAAGAACCCAAATCATTTGATAAACTTCCTCCCTGAATCATGATTGTAGGAAACACTTAATAAATTAATTCCCGGTAGTAGACAGTTCATCATTTAATTAGTTTTTTTGGTCATAACCAGCAACTTTGCTGACTAAATGGTAGTTAAATACAGTTATTTGTTTGGTTTGTATTTTATATTTTTATTTTCACATTAATTCAAGCGTCCATTGTGGGTCTGGTACACTGTTACACACTCAGCCCCAAAAAGGACAGAAATGGGCCTAAGCAAGGAAAACTCCTGTGTCCTTTTTAACACCCCGTGCATGTTGTCTCATCATGCATGTCCCCTCATGGTTGTCCCACTGCTGCCCTTTCTTCAGAGGCCAGTCTGATCCAGAATTCCCTGCTTTTTCCTCATTCTAACAGCTAAGATTGTGAGTCATATGGAAAAAAGGACTGATAAGAGCAGTCTTTTCTGTCTGTTTCCCCTCCTTTTCTCTTCCAAAGTCTATCCCCTCCCTTTGTCCACTGCACTATAAAGGGGATAAAATGAGGCAAGAGGTTGCAGGGGGCAGTGGCTGTGGAGCCAGGCTTTTAGAGGCTTTACTGCTCTGCTGTAAAATGGAACAAATGCAAAAAATATGCAGTCTGTAGAGTCAGTGCAGATTTGGCTCACTGCAGAGTGGAACAAGGCAGGGGGCCTGAATTAAGATAGGATATGCCTTTATTCGTCCCTCAGTGGGGAAATTTGAAGTAGGGAGCATGTATTTATGTGTATTTGGCTATACACTCATTGTGCAAGAAACTCCATTCCTGTTAAAAAGAATACAGCATGAGTGTGCTGGTTTGCTAAGGACGATGGCGAGAGTGTGGGAGCCATGCATGGGTGGACCAGTAGAACCTTTAACATGTTTATGTGTATCAAACATCAGCCCAGTTATGCATTGTTGGCTTTTCTTCGGTCAGATAACTGAGTCCATATGCTCCGATAAAATGGGTTAAGCGAGTCCAAAGTAGATGGGGTCTGCACTCTAGCATACATGCGCTCATTGATCCATTATCTTTATCCCACTGTTGTCCCGTTGTCTATTGATTCTGCCCACTCAGCACACTTTGCTTTGTGTGCTCCAAAGGTCATTAAGAAGCACTGACCAAGTTAGACGTGAACCGTACGGTAGTGCTGATCTGAGCACTCTGGATGTTCCTGACACTAAATCATTTGGAATGGTTCCCAATCCTTATTTAGTCATATCGTTATCCTGTTAGATTAGAATTAATAGCTACAAACGCCGGTGCTTGAGACGAGCTGATAACCACTAATATTCTGCTGGCAGAACAAAGGAAAACTCACACACATTTCTCATTGCCAGAACCCTTTCCATTAGGCTCCCTTTTCCACCGAGTTAACTATAAGATTTCTATGTTTATGTTGCTACTGACCCACAACGTCCAGGGTGTAGGTGTGGTTGATGGATCCAAACTCGTTCTCCACCAAACACGTGTAATTGCCCTTGTCTGACGGAACCACACTCTCCATTATCAGAGTCCAGTGCTGGCTTCGTACCTGTGGAAAAAAAGGCAGTGGTTTTGAGTAGCTGTACAAAATTCACTCAAAATAGACACACAACAAAAAACATGAAGACGGCGTGGTGCAGTGTGCAGGAAAACAATATATGGGAAAACAAAGCACTCTGAGACGGACTATATTTCCCAAAGTAGCACTCATTTAAGTGATTTGATCATTTTAGACACCACTGATTGAGAGTGGGGCGGCACGGTGGTCGAGCTAGGAGACCAGGGTTCAATTCCACCCTCAGCCATCTCTGTGTGGAGTTTGCATGTTCTACCCGTGCATGCGTGGGTTTTTCAGGGTACTCCGGTTTCCTCCCACATTCCAAAAACATTCTAGATTAATTGGTGACTCCAAATTGTCCATAGGTATGAATGTGAGTGTGAATGGTTGTTTGTCTATATGTGCCCTGTGATTGGCTGGCGACCAGTCCAGGGTGTACCCCGCCTCTCGTCCAAAGACAGCTGGGATAGGCTCCAGCACCCCCCGTGACCCTCGTGAGGAAAAAGCGGTAGAAAATGAATGAATGAATGAATGATTGAGAGTGCAGTAGGATTGACGTATTATAATAAACAGAACAGAATGGAATAAAACTAAGTATAAGTATCTAATTCCCAACATATTATCATTACAAAGCAAGCAAAATGTACATGAACAAAAAAACAATTGAATT
Source organism: Doryrhamphus excisus (assembly GCF_030265055.1). Taxonomy (NCBI): domain Eukaryota; kingdom Metazoa; phylum Chordata; class Actinopteri; order Syngnathiformes; family Syngnathidae; genus Doryrhamphus; species Doryrhamphus excisus. The sequence goes on from NC_080485.1 coordinate 5,810,268, forward strand.
ATTTCCATCTCCTTACAGAGACTGTTGCAAGACAAGCCCACATTTTACACAAAGGGGAGATTATTCCACAGGGTTGGGTTCAGGTATAGCTTTTGTCTAGTATTTGTTGACAAAAAAAAGCGAATGAGCTGCCTGTGGTTTGTGTAGCAGGCTGACTGTATCATTTTTCGCCTGGCTGTTTTTGTCTGCATTGTCATAAACCTGCTAAAGGCGGAGCAGACGCAACATTAGCAGCTACATTAACACAATCTACACCCTAAACACTCCTGGCAGGTATCAGACTCACGACAATAGGAATGTTAACCTTGCTCAGCATCACTGAAACCGTATGGAAGTAGTTGTTTGTGCAATGATTCTTTATGACAAAAAAAAATAAAGCTGACACTGCCTAGGAGGTGAAAGGCCCTGTTACTTTTGTTCGTGCTATGCAACGAGACACCTAAATGTTTAATGTTTAGCTTGTACAGAAACCCGTTACAGTTTGTACAGTCAGTAACTGTTGACCATTTAGTGAATCACACATAATAGAATTATACTCTAGACTCCTACACAAACCAAAGTGAATTGATTGAGTTAGCAGTCTCATCTCAACCCTTCTCGTTTTTCTTGACTGTCTCTTGGGGGATTTAACTGTTAGGTCCCATGCCTGGCTCTCTAATGAGCTACAGTGGGGGCATCTGCAAAGCATCCTGGTGAGAAGGGGTTCAAGGATGAGCAATTCCAATTTCACACCAGAAACCGTGCCCTCGTTTCCTCTGACGCTGGTGGAGCGTGAAAATGAGGTGAAAGGATAGTTAGAATTATTAGATGAAAGCATTTAACACCACTTAGGAGTGCAATTGTCAGTAGCCGGAGTGATTTGTAGCACAGAGATGAAGAAGTGTGACATTTGAGATAAATAGAAGTATGATTCATTACTGTTTATCCTACCTTATAACCTCCCATGCGGTCCTCCTGGCGGAAAGGCCTGCTGTTTTTTAGCCAGCGTAGCTTGGGCCGGGGGTTGCCTCCTGCAGCACAGCGGAACTTCACTGTGTTGGCAGCTGGAACCGCATGCAGCTTCTTCTCCATCTTTGCGGACGAGGTCCAATACGGGGAGCCTACAAACACAGAAGAGTTTGTGTTCAGTTAGGCTGTCATTTCCTAAAAAAAAAAGTCCTTACTGTTAACGCTTCGGGACCATGGACACAGAGTATTTCAGACAACAAGAAAAAACACTTCCAGGCACCCATCTTGACAATACTGAATGACCCACAGTGGGAATAACACAGTTGAATAAAAACAGTCTTTTCCTGAATGTTCGACGGAGTGTTGCAGAGAAGCAAAATAAGTGCCTCTGAGGGGGAATGTGCTTGGGCGTTGCCAAGAGGGTAACTGGACCATCGCATTCAATTTCATCTCATTCAGCTTAGCAGCTTTTCTTTCTCCGTCGACTTCCTCCAATTCCCATAGCTCTCTTGTTTATCTGCCCGTCACTTGGCACGATGCAGACAGCAAGACCACGGATGCTTATCATCCTTGGATAACCATTATGTGCTGACAAAGGCCAAAATAGAACTTACCAAAAAAAGAGCTCATTAGTTCAGATACTACCAAACAGTTTTGATGAAATCTGTCCGACTCACTGTGTTGTGTTTGTTTCCCCCGATTTCAGTCTTTCAGACAGCTGGATTTTCCTCCAAGCACCCCACCCGCCCCTTTCTCCCTGCACCTGGGACCATGATTGCCAAAGCAGATGGGACTCAGAGGGAAAGAGAAAGACTAACAGCAACGTAAACGGCCTTCCACACCATCACTTCCTCTCTTGTGCAGTAGACAAGCAACAGAGGGAATTCCCACTAATAAGGCCACAACTGCCTTCAAACATATGTTTATGGCCCAGGAGAATATTTGCTCTCTGTTGAGCCCGTCCAGTCTGCATACGATCATCGTTTTGTCTGGCATCTACGCTCGGACAAGAAGCACATACTTGGATAGTAAAGTCAGTAAATAGTGCTCTTCCTTCCTGGCCTGGATGGACACATACGCTAAGTGCTCAAACTATAATTAGTCATTCCTCTTCAATCCCTTCACCCGCGCTATCTGTATCACTCTTCTTCTGTATCTTCACCCCTCACCGTCTTCAATTCCATTCTCCTTGTCAGCGCCGCTTCCATTCCCACAGAGACAGATTAGGTGAAGACTGTCACAGTGCAAGCCTGTCTCACCAAAATGACCTCTGACCCCAAAGTGCCAGCCAGGTTGGAGGATGAGACTCGGACATGAAAGGTGAGTACTGCTGTTTCCCATGCCCTCCATCCGGAGGGGCAAAACTTCAAACAAGATGACCCTCCAACCTCTCTCCGGATGAAGTGGCCAACTGCTGTGGCGCCCAAGACCCCCTGCTACCGTGATGCACCGTGCATCTGGAGCCACAGTCATGGCAGGTTATCCTATGCTGGTCTGGGGTGAGCTGGGGTTATCTAACTCCTGGACTATGAGTCAACTTCATATTGTCCTCCTGAGAATTAAATCATCGTTCCAAAGTAGTAATTCAGTGTTGTCATGTCCCGTATCTGGTCAGGCTGCACAAATCAGCACTCTACAATCTCACACATGGAAAAAAACATCCAGAGTTTAGAGTTTCAAGTAGGAACTACGGTTACTCTTGGGTGGAAAGCAAGTATCTGCCACGTGGAAAGGTTGCTGTTGTTTTCATCTTTCATGCAACATTTTTCATCTCATCCAAATAGTTTCAAATGGGCTGTTAAAGTAAGAGTCCATTCATCAAAGATAAGAAGCACAAAAATTGGGGAAGTGTGCTTTTGTTTGAATTGCTGCACTAACTTCTTGAACATCTTTCATTTTGAATCTGAAATAAACTATATCCATGGCTATTCCTTGAAAATAGTCTGCTGATTTCTTTAAATGGGAGGTCCACCAGAAGCAACCAATGATGCAAACCGTAATGAGGAATGTCGTCAACAAGCAAAAGTGTAAGAAAAACGTGGCTCTCTGCCTTCATCATGACATCAGTCCTAGCCACCCGCACCCTTATCCATTCCAAACGCCAGCTTCCCTCACATGTAGTGGCTCCTACGTGTCTCCTCTAAACCTTCTCCTGCCAACCAGACAAACGCTCCCTTTCAACCAGCATGATTTGACACCGAGTAAAGTAAGTCAATTAAACCTTTCATGGTTTTCCAGAAAAAAAAGAAAAACACGTTCCCACCCGTGCCTACATGCAACCTCCGACTCTGATCCAGGCCTCGGATGGAGGCCAAAGCGTCATACTATGTTCGGAGAAATGCTGGTATTCATCCAAAACACAGCCTTTATCTTGCCTCCACCTTTTCTCCCTAACTTTTTAAATAAGTAATCTCAGTTATAAATTTACAACACCCCATCAGCGAACGCATGCATTGGAACAAGAGGAGTACTTTGGATTTCATGCAGTTTATTACCAACAGAATGTGAGGATCTTTTTCTCTCTTTCCATTTTTCCTCTCGGCTGTGTTCTTGCTGGGTTCCTCCCCCTTGTTTAATGGTTTTCAGGTTATTATGGTTAGCCCAGAAACGGAGGCGGAGGAGCACTGACGAAGCATGGTGCGTGTGGAGAATTTTAACAAGATGTGGAAGCCCTCATCTTCACTTCAGCCCATTTTTGAGGGCGTATATGCGGACATTGTACGCGTGTGTGGCTCCATAAACATGTTACTAGCACAGACACACTTGGATAAAACTTTCTCTTTCATGCACACACACACACACAAGTTGGTCAGCTGAATAACTTGGTACAGATGTGTGTCTTTTGTAATAGATGAGTCCAGCTGACTGGCTGGCGAACTGGATGGCTTGGCTACCTGAAGGAATGTCAGGAATCTCTGTATTCCCTGGAGCATCTCACACTCACACGGACAATAATAGGGAGCAGATAAGTGGGTGCATAAGTTTTGGATTTGTTCAAATCCCGGTAGAATCTGGTGACTCAACCCCCTGACCATAAGATATGAACTATATACAAAGCAATGTAGTCCCAAATTCCACTGTACCCTGCTTAGTTCTCTACACTTAAACAAACAGCAATGAAGGAGAATGGGGGTTAGTAAGGAAGTTAAACAGCAGAAGTAGTAGAGACTGTGGAGTAGAGACCCCGAACCTAAAATGTTGTCGTAATATCTGGCAGTACTTGCCAGTGGAAAAGCCTTAATGAGTCGAGCTGGGCCGTGTAGGCACAGTGCAGTATAAAGGGGGAATCATATTGGTGAATCAGCCCTGACATCTCTCGTATTGTGTAACACTTTCAGTGTCACGTACAGTGCGCTCTACACAAAGAGCTTTTAAAGCAACAGAAACTGGACAAACAACACGGCCATTTAACAGTAGCTGAGGAAGGGCGTCAAAGTAATTCATCCCTCCCATACTCACTTAGCTGTTCTCCGTCTGCCCCTGTGTCTTCTGATCGCTCTGTATCGTCCTCGTCATCCCCCGACGAGATGGCATCTGCACAGAGTAACTAGGGTTACCGCCACCGTTTCTCAGGCCATGAATTTCTGCACACTGAATGGAGCCACATTGTAATGTGGTAGAGTTGAAAGAAATTCTCTTAAGTGAGCGGAACTCAGTCAATATCATCCAAAACGGCCACTGTTTTGATTTGAAAGTGTCAAAAAAAGCTCCGAAATCCGGTCCTGCCCTGCCCTGCCTAGTCCCTGACTCACCTGTGACATTGACTATGAAGCAGACCGTGTCTTTGCCCACGCTGGTGCAGGCGTACAGGCCCGAATCCTTGGGCGTGGCATCACGGATTTGAAGCACATCCTGTTCTATCAGTGTGCGGTTGTTGGCGCCCAGAGAGCTGCCGTCTTTGGTCCAGGTGATGGTCCCCGTTGCCGGCAGAGGGCAGCTCAGCTTCAGCACCTCCCCCGGGTGCACTGAGCATACCGTGGGCTTAGATATTTGGTATTTGTTCGATGTGTCTGCAGAGCGAATGGGGGAGGAAGAAGAAGAGAAGGGGGGAGATGGAGTGGATGAAAAGGGTGCAGAGGAAGGAAGGAAAAGAGGTGGGAGAGGAAGAAACAAGCCATAGTGTAAGAAACAAAAACACCACAACACCACCAACTGGATGCACTTCAATCAACTTATGCAGGCGGAGCAAAACAGAGAAAGCCATTTTTCCTAAACACCAGCATGTCATTCCCACAAAGTCCCAGTGAGTCGTTTGAAATGGAGCCCTTAGAAAGTACCAGTGGTCTCAAAAACAAGTCTATAGTGTGATTGGCATTTATGGGCGAGAGCATGCAGTTAAAAGCCAAGGCTACATGTAGCATTAAAATAAACGTTAATGCATTGTTATGGTTGCCTCCTCCCCAACTAACCTGTGCTTAGTGTGTGTGGATGAGTAGGCGCAGTGAACAGACAGCCTAAAAGGAGGTAATATGTATATCTATAAATGTGCCTATGAGAGTAAAACAGCAGCCAGATAGGATTATGATGGAAATTGTCAGACAGAAAGAAGAAGGATGGAAGAATGGGGTGCCCTGCTCTTTTGTGTTGTTGTTATAGGGGAGCTTTCTATGTTCTTCTCAACTTTTAAGCACTTAACCTGTCAGTGGCCTGGCTCTGTTTTCCATTTCTGGCTTCATAAAATATCCATAGACGATCTACAATCCCTGCACAACATCAACATCAGGCAAAATAAAGCGGAGAACCTTTACCAATGAGCGGGAATCACAAAATGCCCCAAATGAGGCAGACTAGGTGAATGTCCAATATCTCAAAGAGTTGTCTCCACTTCTATAGACTCATGGATGTGCTTAAATATAGCCAGTTGCATAGTTTAAAACCACTTGTGAAAATGTCCATAATTCCACAGGAAAAGGAACAGAAAAAGGAGAAAAGGGTAATGGAATGCATGGGACGAATGTATATTTTCAGCAACAGGTTGGCATGTATAATTATAGAGAATGAGCCACTCCCTGCCTTTTCCGTGCTTCAACACACCTTTTTAACCACATTGCACCCACATGATATCCTGTTGTGTGTTTGTGTGTTACTTATAATGTGTTATGGAGTCTGGCCTCAACAGGAAGAGGAATTATTCTGCTGCAAGCCAGCAGTGAAGGCATGTGTGCATGCCTATGAATGATCCGCCCCGGGCCAGTAAACACACACACACACACACAGGTACAGTTCCTGTATTGTCTTTTTTCTCTCTCCTTCCTTCGATTCGGAAATAATTAACCCCTCCCTCGCCACCCTGAGCTGCGTGTGTGGTCTCATAAGTGATGAATAATGGGTGGGATCTACCTCATGTTTGATGACACTTTTTCATCTTCAGCCCTCCGGCTTTACTTTATTTAATTTATATTTTAAACAAGAAGATATTGCAACTGATATTGCAAAGGTTTTATGGGGGTGACAGTTTGACCCTGGAACAGATCATTTCTATTTACATTCCTTCCTATGGGAAACATTTTTTTCAACATCCAAACAAAAAGTCAACCAGCATCCTAGGATGGATTGTGTTTGACCTTAGAGGTTGCACTGTGCATACATTTGATGTGCTGGGGAGGGAAAATAAATACAAACAAGGGGAAGGGAAGGGGGGGCTTCCAAATGGTGTCCTTAATTAAAGAAAGCATAGATGTGTTAGTTCTGCCTTCATCACTTGTCTTATCTCTGCTGTGTCCATCTGTCCCACTCCATCAACTCCACCTCCCGCTGCCCCCCATTTCTCTCTTTCACCTCCCTTTCCGCTTTACCCTCTCCTTCCCCCCATCCAAACATTCCCTCCCTCCACACACACACACACACGCTGTCACCCCTGACCTGGCTGACCTGACCTTGTTGACACCTCCATTGCCTGACTGTTCATGGGAACCTGTGTCATATGTGAGCATGCTGAAACATACTGTGACTACATCAGCAGCCAAGGTAGGGGTGGGGGGGGGCGTTAAAAACATGAACACAGTACACATGCACACTAGAGCTGCAACAATAAATGCACCATTAATCAATTCTCCAATGAATTGACAATGCAGACACACTCTGATTTAAACCTCTCCAATGTGAATGTTTTTTTAAATGTCCTTAGTCATCCATGAAAGCACACCTATTATCTGTTTTTGGCTAAAGGAAATAATCACACTTGATTCAATGTTTTAATCTCTTTTCTGATATATTGCAGACTAAACCACAACTTTTGTGTTTGGTTCATATTGATTTGGTCTGTCTAAGGCAGGGGCGTCCAAAGTTTTTCCACAGAAAGCCACACACATACTGAATATTGGAAGGATGCAAGTGCCACTTTGACATTTTATCAATTTTATTATTATTATTATTATTATTATTATTATTATTATTATTATTATTATTATTATTATTATTATTATTATTATTATTATTATTATTATCATTATTATTATTATTATTATTATTATTATTATTATTATTATTATATATAAGTTTGGTCTTTGCTCTTATTTTCCCATTTTTGTTCTGAAATGTGCTTATCATCATATCATGACTTTTTTTCTCTATTCAAATTTTTTAAAAAATGATCCTTTTCTCACATTCTGACTTTAAAAAAATTATTTAATATTACAGCTCTATGTCACTGAAATTACATTATTTTTCCTCATTATATTACAAGTTTATTCTTGTAAAATTGCCACTTTTTCTCATCAAAATACAACTTTTTTACTCTTAATTTATTTGACTTTATTCTCATTAAATTACAACAGTTTTGTTTCCATTTCTGATATATTTTCTGCTATTAACAAGTATTTCAACTTTGTTCTTTTCATAACTATGACTTTATTCCCATAATAGTTAATAATAATAATAGTTTACTCTGGTAAGATTACAACTTTTTCCGCAAACACATTTTCCAACTTCAATCACTTTTTTCTTTAATATTCCAACATAATGCTGCTAAAATTTATTTAGTTATTTTTCCTTATAATATTACAATGATATTTCCATAAATGTACATGTTTATTTGTTGTTCTTGTCTTTTTTTCAGGTTGTCTTGTTAAATTCTATTTTGTGCCACGGCCCAATGAAAAAACAGCCGGGGCCAGCAAATGGCCCCCAAGCCACACTTTGGACCCAACTCGTCTAGGCCTAACTGAGTAGTCGATTAATCAACAAAACAAATAATCATTAGTTGCAGCCCTATTGCACACACAAGCACGCTGACACAAACAGGTAAAATGGTGCATGCTGGGTTGCAGAGAACGACAGATTTTTCATCTCTGCAAAGCCGCTTCCCCTCTGCACCAAAAGAGGGGGCGTGAAAGCTCCCCATTCTCTAGAACACACACACACGTCATTTTGCTCAATATCAATCAGCTTTTTCTCCCTGCCACCCTCTAATCATCTCCACTGTCCTTCTCCTGGAACACATCTCCATCTGAAACCCTCTCCTCTGACAGTTACTGCATGTGTCTATCAGCGAGATGGATTAAAGTGCTTCTTTAAAGTGAGTCTTTCTGGATGAGAAAAATGGCTTTCTGTGGGGGCCTGTGAGTAATTCTGAAAGTGTCCCTTCGCCATCCCGGCTGCGTATACCTGTCTTTCTGTCTGTCTGCCTCAACCACACAATCGCAGAGTGGAAAGTTGCACAATTTAAACCAGCAATACTGTAACTACTAAATGAGTCTTTAGTTCCGCGGGAGGGCTTAGTCAGCAGAAAGGCTAGTTTCTGTCTCTTTTCTCATGGACTAAATGTAATGACTGCCATCTCATCTCAGCATGCACACGCATTCCAAATCACATTATCTCTGCTACTCCTCTTATCCCTCCTTTTTCCCTCTCCTCATCCCTTTTGCATCCTGCTCACGTAGCAAAATCCCGGACTTTTCTCTCCTTTCTTGTCTCTCTCTCTTTTTCTGATGTCCTTTCACATTCAAATCCCTCCTTTGCTTTTTATGCTATGACAAAGGACAGAGGCTCCGTGAACCGGCCCCCAGCTAACATCCATGGCAACAGCCCCTCTATTTTGCCCACCCCTTCAACCCTACAATGAAGGCTTACCCTCAACCTCATGTGACCCCTTTAACTCTGGATGATCCTTATCTCTTTACAGGTTAAGATCATCCTTGTAGCATATACTCTTGCTTTCAGATAAAGCAGCATGGACAGGACTGTACAGTATTGTAGCAGCAGACACACCATGAGGCATACCTGCACTCTGGATCAACATCAGGCTGAACTGTACCCCATCATAGACAATCACCTGGCCGCATATGTCAATGTTGTTTTTATTACTTATAATGCTTTGAATGGCAATCGATTGTGCGAATAACAATTTGATGTGAGTCTTAAGAGCTGATAGAACACAACAAATAAGTGCAAAAATGTGACATACGTGTTAAAGCAAACAGTATTAACTAGTAATTTGCACTGGTAATCTCTTCCATTGTTTTCCTTTGTCTCCAGCTGTGGACTCGTCACACTTCAGGTGTTAATTTGGAGTTCAGGTCTATTGTCAAAAGCACAGCCCCCCCCCCACCACCCCCCCACCCCCCCGTCATTCTGCCAAGTAAATATTCACACATACACACACATTCTTCATGTCATAAGTCAGCCAACTGATACTTTTATACTTTTACAGCTGCCCTCCTACAATGCAGTACAGTACTACTTTAGTACAGTGTAACAAAATGGTAGTAAGCATGCCATCTTTAGACACTCAAACTAACATGCTTTAGTCATTTGAAAGCCATACATGAGCAGAACCTTGGTTAGCGTCATTAAATCCCTTCCATAAGGTCTGACTGAAACCCAATGAATCCCTTCATATGGTTTTACATGCAGAAACGCAGTTCAAAATGCATATAAATGATGAATAAAAGGGATAAATGGACATTTAAAGAACATTTTACTGAAGACTTGATTGTTGACAAAGCTCACTATGAGGCAGCAGGCAGGTGAGGGACAATAAGATATTGACACCACCTTTGTGTTTTGCTATAAGTTAATTCTTGAATTCAATACCGTTTCTCACCTTCCTTATCAAAGTACGGCCGCTTGCCACTTTGTTTGGCTCCATTGTGTTTTATTTTGCAGCCGTTATCAAAAAAAACATGCAGATGTCATAGACGTACCCCCTATTGAAGAATTTTCAAGCATAAAAATGACTAAATTAAATAAAATACAAATATAAGGCATCAGGAAATGTGTCATAATACATAGTATTCTACACTGGTCACTAGGTGTCAGTAATGTATTATGTTACATTGATTAGACAATAGAGGCTGCATGGCGGACGAGTGGTTAGCACGCAGGCCTCACAGCTAGGAGACCTGAGTTCAATTCTATCATCTCTGTGTGGAGTTTGCATGTTCTCCCCGTGCATGCGTGGGTTTTCTCCGGGTACTCCGGTTTCCTCCCACATTCCAAAAACATGCTAGGTTAATTGGCGACTCCAAATTGTCCATAGGTATGAATGTGAGTGTGAATGGCTGTTTGTCTATATGTGCCCTGTGATTGGCTGGCCACCAGTCCAGGGTGTACCCCGCCTCTCACCCGAAGACAGCTGGGATCCCCAGCGACCCTCGTGAGGATAAGCGGTAGAAAATGAATGAATGATTAGACAATAGCCACAACCGGAAATATAAAAGTAACAACATCAGTCCTAACATGAGTCTATATTATGTCTTATTTTCTTTTATTACATCTATTATATTGGGTGATAAGAGTATACAGGTGACTATAGGGTTCTTTTTCATGTCTAGGAGAGCTCAAATGATGTTAAAAGCTGTATTTAGGACGTCGTAAACAGGTTTCTATGTACAAACTATGAAATTATTTGATTATAAATAAGGAATCCTACCAATGAACCTGGATAAACGAGGGACGACCGTAGAGCGGCTACAGTATTTGCTTGTGTCTGTCTCACATGAAAGACTCAACTTTGCTGTCTCTAATTATCTAACTACTCAACTATTTGGAGAAGTCAGTCTCCCTGCTGCTCTGAATGTTTTTTTAAAGAACAAAGTTTGGCAGCCACAGCAGGACAAGGGCCAAGTCATGAACTGACTTTTTTGTCAGCTGCGCTGTCTTCCAGTTGCGCCACTTCTATTCTACGTATGCAAAAATGAGGTCTGCAAACAAGAGAGAACTGCGTTTGGTGCCATTGTCACAGCATTTCAATCACAGTAGAAACGGTGTGCGCCTGGACAAGGTAAACACGCTCCCACAGATACCACAGAGGCTTCAGTGACAACAATGGCTCTGTTGTGGAAGCCTTAACCACCACACTGGCTCGACTACAACTATTACAGCATGCAGACAAACTAGCAGGGCCACACGGGCTCTATAGAGACTACACTGATATGCAATCTCATCCATCTAAAGCTATTTTACTCCCACACAAACACGCACTAATACGTAGCGTGGCTGCAGGGCACAGAGCGCTGAAGGGAATCCCAAACATCTCCGTAAGGGGGTTTCATTAAGACACAGAGAGCGGGAGCAGCAGCCACTCTGGCTCCCTTCAACGTCCTCCAGGTGACACTTTGGACCACGCTTTGATGTCACATGACTTCTTAAAAGAAATCTTAGCATTTAATAAAAAACTAGTAAAATATGCAAAGGTTTCTTTGAAGAGATCTGGAGGGTTGGAGAACTCTGGTCGACCCTCCCTTTGGCCTCTTAGGCACAGCAAGGAGAGATAGACTCTCATCAACGTAACAAACAATTATTCTTGACCTCTAAAACTAAAGGGAAAAGGCCAAACGTACAATTAGCATGCTGATTAAAGCAGAGCTTTGGTATGTTTCGTAACATAAAAACTCTTCACCATGACTGGAGAAGACAAAGGAAATATAATAATAATAGAATCTACCAACAATTAATTAAATCCCCATCCTCCATCATTAGGATTATGGCAATATTCACTAAGGATTTCAGCACATTTCATGAACTTAACATACAGTTTATGGTACCAAACAACCTATCAAGTCATTGCTGCATGAAAAACACATTTATTTCATATTTGTGAAACATCACAAGTTAAAATGTATAGGTGATGGATCATGCACTCACTGTTATAATTTCCCCCTTCATTCCAGACAGACGGGGCACGAGAGTGAAGCCAGAACAAACACAGTCCCACCCTCCCTGCTCCCACCAACCTGCCTTTCACACTCAAGCACAACCTACAAAAGCGACAGGCATCTGCAACAGATGAGAAAACTACAAAAAATGTGCAGTGCCTATGTTAGCTTGTTCCGTTCATTTTATTTCTTTTGAATATTCTACTCAGTTGGTGCCTCATGTCTGAGGGGGCTACATTCGCGCTGGAAAAATAAGCCCAACTACAAGTTCTGACATCCTGATCCATCACCTGGGCTCTTCCTATCTGTGCCATCCAGCAATGGGTGCTCACCTTCGGGTTCCAGGGTGGCCTCCTCCTCCTTGGTGGAGGTCAGGGGCGGTCGGGCCACGCTGACAGTCAGCAGGGACAGCAGGACGGCAGCCAGCAGCCAGGCCCATGAGGCCATCCCGTTATTTGCTGCCAGCGCTCCCCATACCCCCCTTCTCCACCGCCTCCTGGACACTGATCCCATCTGAGGGGGTCCGCCCAACCATCAACTGCTGCCGGGTCAGCCAGTCACACAGTGGAATTCACCCGATCACCTGGGCTGGGATTAAAAAAATAGCCATTACTTTGTGAATTGGTGCATCTTTAATGTTGGTGATATGACTTGGAGGATGGAGGGAGACGTACAGTATCAACACCAGACAGGTTCTACAATGCTGTCAAACAAGCTGATGTAAGAGAGGCGCTGCTCCACTTTCACATATAATACACATATAATTATGTGCACCTAATTATGAAACATTCAGTTTCAGTATCTAGTCAGCTTGAATATCCAAAACCCTAATTGTAGTATAAAAGGAACGTATATACATACAATATAATTATTACAAAAATATATTTTTTGCCAGAGGACACGACCTGATGATTTTTAACTATATTTCCATGCATTATTGCAACCTGTTAACACAGCAGGATGGCAGACATCTGCTTTTAATCTCTTTATTGATTTCTTGCATCTCATTTTCTGGAAAAACACAAGTTTACTGCAAATTACCAAAACCCGGGATGCATATAGGCTTTAAAAATTTACAATGAATAATATAATATAATATAATATAATATAATATAATATAATATAATATAATATAATATAATATAATATAATATAATATAATATAATATAATATAATATATGATATGATATGATATGATATAATATAATAATAAAATAATATAAAATAAATATAAACTATGAATTATAATCAAATATAAATATTAATATAAAATAAAACTGCTATCAAAATAGTGTCCAAGCCTGTTGCTTTGCACCACACATGAGCGCCGACTTCATTTAAAGCAGACTTTGAATGAAATTTCTTGGCGCTGATTGAATTCCTATTGGGATGCAAATCAGTTGGCTTTTCCTCAATGGGGGGTCACTTGGAGCTGCTCAGTGATTTAGGGCCCCGGCACCAAAGCAGTGAAAAAACAACTGTGGTCACGGGATAATTGGCACCATAAAGGCGATGTAGAAAATTAAGCGTAGTAATAAATAACCAGGACACATGTTAATGGGTCCTAAAGTGATGATGTAAGGTGCCGTATCGCTTCTTCGCCTTCTAAAACCAACAGGTTGATTTTCACACAACACTGTTGCATGCATATAAAGGCTGTTCAATTCGAGAAAGGTAAACTTGAAAGAACTATTGTACCTGAATGCAGCATGACAGTAGAAATGCTGTCAGACGCAAGTTAATCATCTTTTTTCTACTGAGTTTGATCATAAAGTGTACAAATGTTGTAGGAAAACTTACCAGAGTGGACTAAAGTGGTGGAGCTCTGTGTTTTGGCATGCACGGTTAAGAAAGGGGGGCAGAACAGGGGCTCAATCCACTGGGGGAAATGTCTCCAACTCCTCAATGCACCAAAAAAAAAGTTTGGATTTGACTAATCCACACTCAGAACAAATCACAGATTATATCCAAAGCCCGATTCACAGAGTAGTCCACTGCCATGCAGAGAAATCCTACTTTTAGGCGTTTTATCCGTGGAAGTGGGCTCAAAAGAAATAAGGCACAGCGAAGTAGCCCCGAAACTTTCGTCCTCGTCACCAAGTTTCTTCTTCCAGGGCGAAGCAACAATCCAAGTGTGCACTTGTCAGCTAAGAAGGTGCTAGTTGGATAATGAAGTTCAGTAATACAGACGTCTGAAGCAAAATGTCTTAAAATCCATCAGTGTATGTCCTCGTCTCTACGCCGACAGCAGACGCTTTGTCAGGTTTACTAGCTTTTTCTCCTCCTTACGTCTCCACACACCGCCCTCCCTCCCTCTCTCCCTCCCTCCCTCCTCGGGGGTGTCAAAGGCCCCCCGCTCGTTGTAACTCGAGTCGCTTCCTGGCCGCAGTGCCTTTGGGCCTCGCCTTTCTCCGCCCATGCGAGCGTAGGGCTGTCTGACAGCTCCTGTGACCGCTTTCAAGTCATTCAAACTGGGGGAGCCACTCTGTACAAGGAGGGCCTGGCTTCGCACCGCTGTTACACCGCCCCCTAGTGGCCAAGATGGGACACCTCTAGTTCAAGAAAAAGTCAGAAACTTCATGTTACGAGGATACTTGAAGATTTTCGAATAACAATAGAAAGCACATCCGCATAAGATGCTTTTAAATGGAAAGTTAAAATGTTTTGTTTCATTATTAATGTGTCTGTCACAACAACAGATCACCTGCCTGCCACTCCTTGCACGTCACAGCAAGGCGAGTAAAACCTTATTTTATGGCCACATTATCCCATGCAGTCAAATTAAAATGTAATTATATGATAACATAGAATCAGAGGTTATCAGCAATGACATAATGTAGTGTAAGTTCCAATAACACTCACAATTTATATTTAATTGCAATTGTTTGCTTGGAAAGAAGGAAGCTAAGAAGTTAATGACCAAAGGGAGTTGGACAATACTGCCCCTAGTGTTTCATCAGAAAATTGCACATCACAGGCTCAACCTTGGCTATAAAAAGATCAATACAGCATCCTACAGGATGGCGACATGACTAGTAGGTGTATAATCCAAACTTTACGTTTACGCCATCACTGAATGGGGACTGGAAACAATGAAAATATATTCATGCATTCAATATGCTTTGGAATACTTCGGAATTAAACATTAAAATATGAACATTTTGTGTCATGTCCACATGTAGAGCCAGCGCCTGAAGGTTTGGCCCCCTGTGGCTCATCCCGGCTGCTTCAAGCTGTTTTACTGTGCTTGTTCACGTCTCAGAAAGTGCACTGAAAAAGATATAGGAGTGAGGGGAAGATTGTAATTTCCACAGACTTATTATTTTGGGTAAGCTTCCACACTTGAAGCCCACTTTATTACAACAAGAGCTGTTAAAAGCTTCTTGTCGTTTTCATATATCATACAGTAG
This sequence comes from Doryrhamphus excisus, assembly GCF_030265055.1. Lineage (NCBI taxonomy): Eukaryota > Metazoa > Chordata > Actinopteri > Syngnathiformes > Syngnathidae > Doryrhamphus > Doryrhamphus excisus. The sequence continues at coordinate 5,825,723 of NC_080485.1, forward strand.
CAAAGGTTTGGCCAGTCAACAAAGCATTCTAATCTATTTTTCCACCTTTCCTCCTCCAGTTCTGCCTCCGAGAACTGTAAAGAAATAAAAAGGGGGTGATAGCGGCGGAGGGAGACTTTCATTGACTTTTCAAGGGTGGCATTTCCACTTTTTCTTTCCCTTACATAATTTATTTCCCACCACTGTTTGAGCGTCTCACATTTGTGGAGAGAAAGTCATCAAGCAGAGCCTCATAGGGACTTTGACTGCAAACTAGAAGGAGTCAATGCCCGGCACCGTGGTATCCATCAACTTGTCATTGATGTTCTTCTACAATCTTTTATTCAGTCTGCTTGCTTCCTCGGTCCTGCTGGCAAACTGTTTGAAACAATGAAGCCACTGAAAGGAACAGAACATGGCCATGCAATCCAAAAGCAACATATTGATTTCCTGTTATTCTTCTTCTTACGAATCATCAATGAAAGCTTGCATGTAAGCATGTCTTCAATGCTGAGACTCTTTCTTCTTCCTGTTGTCTCCATGCATCCCTCCTGCAGCTATGCACATTAAAGATGCTGGTGAAATGAGCTAATCATCAACTAGCTTCCCTTTGTCCTTGGGCCAGCTACCTCTCTGTTCTTGTTGAGCAAGTGATAATAACTTACTTGGTGCTGGACTAGAATAGGATCACCTACAGTGCATTCAGGAAGTATCCAGACCCCCTTCCATGGCAAAAGCACAAACAGGAAAACAGGATTGTAGATAATGTAGCGAATGCATTGTAGACTCAGAGCCGACAATCCTGGATTTGAAAAAGCTGCCTGAAGAGCTCAGAGATTTGTGATTTCGGCATGGATACAAAAAGTTATTATCCCCAAGAGCACAGTGACTTCTATAATTCATGCACGACTGAAGTTTGGGACAACCACGACTCTTTCTAGAGCTGACAACCACGGCAAACGGATCTATCAGGGGAGAACCTCAGTGAGAGTCATGACCCAGAACTGTTACCCTAGCTGAACTCCATAAACCCTGTATGGAGATATGAAGAAAAAACAACACATCATAACACATACCATTTATGGAATTGAAGACAAGAATTCAGTTAATCAGATATGGGAATCTGCATTGATGGTGTAGTGGTTCACATAGATGACTTCACTCAATGATCACCGCCTTGTGATTGACTGGCGACCCGTCTGGATTGTAGGCAGTGGTTCTCGAAAGCCTGGTACAGATGAGAGTTTAAAAATCTTTACAAATAATACATATGGTAATAGTAATGGTAATGCTTTTATTTCATTTGAACATGCTTCAGATTACAATTGAATGCATCCCATAATCAGTTCACAGTTTCACATGTCCAAAAGGAGTAGGAAGAAGCAAAGCTTATTAAATCCTACCCCTCCATCTGGTAATTTTACAATCAGTAACTGTTACATTTGTTCACTTCCTGCTTTCCTAATATAGTTTAAGTACATATGACAATGTATTATATCCTATAGCTTGTATATTTGATTTTGTTTACTGATAGTCAGAGACCTGCCGTTAGTACCTGTGCCACATGGCACCCAAACTGCCGTAAAGGGGTTCCCGATGGGATTTCTTTTCATGACCTCTTAAATCCCGGCAGTTTGCCTGAGTAGACAACTGGAGGAAGAGTCCTGTTTGTCCCAAATATCTGCCAATTAAGAGTTATAGAAGCCACTGTGCTCTTGGGAACATCAAAAGCAGCAGACATTTCTTTGTAGCCTTGCCAAGATCTGTGCTTTTCCTGGATATGATATGAAATGATATGATATGCTGTGTTATACTAACTTTGGTTGCTTCTTTTTCAGGAATCCGGGGCCTATAAACATATTGTTAAATTAATACTTTTCAAAATTGAGCATTGTTCTCCTTGTAGTTGCAGTTCTTATACTGGATTGCATTAGTATGTACTAATAGCAAGATGGAGGAGGCGGTGGTAACCACTGCAGTAGTTCATATTTATACTACTCCGTAGTTCATATTTATACTACTCCATGACACTGAATTGAGCCCGAAAAGCAAAACATGTCCTTCTGTATAGAGGCCTTCAGAAACATTCACCGAGCACAAAGCACACTTGTCCTTTGCAGAATTGTCCATCTTTACGGTGCTGGTCTTAATCATGAATGGCAGCGATATGTTATTGTAACTTTATTCCGCAGAATCTTAGCGAGCCCCCTCCCTGCTCTGCCACTATATCAGTAACATTCAGTAACATTGTATAATTAAGAAAACATCAAACACAAGTGAGTCACATCCTGTGCAAAATGTGAAACAAATGCACAGAGCTGTGTGAGTTTGCGGGGGGGGGGGGGGGGGGGGGGGGCTGTCACTAGAAGCAAATTAAGAAGTAGACACACACCTCAAGGTTTAATTTGAACCACATATAGCTTCCTTACAGTGGAATGTTTGGGCAAGTGTGGGGCTTTTATGTAGTGTCAAAACTGTACTATGGAAAGTACATTGTACAGTCCTTCCAGGACACAGGTCATTTTTATGGTCAGGAAAAACACACTAAATATTTGTTAAAATATAGATCCAATTGCAAATACAACTATACCTCGGTTAACGTCTGCCATGTTTTTTTGGATAACATCCAAAATGTTTGGCAAAATTTTGCTTTGGCATGTATCGTCCAAATTTTTTTTTTTTTGCAATGGGCTGTAATAGACAATAATTTTAGAACTTAAAGAGGAGACTGTCCTCATTTCAGAGGTGGCTTTGTCATGGGCTGCAGTGCACACACACACACACACACACACACACACACACACATGCATACACAACTCTGGTTGCAGTGTAACAGTCTATCAACTTGTGGAGCATTGAGGTTGACACTCTGTGTTTCTGCCTGTTTCCATCCATAATACACACTCAGGGTTGCACGGCGGGTGAGTGGTTAGCACGCAGACCTCACAGCTAGGAGACCTGGGTTCAATCCCACCCTCGGCCATCTCTGTGTGGAGTTTGCATGTTCTCCCCGTGCATGCATGGGTTTTCTCCTGGTACTCCGGTTTCCTCCCACATTCCAAAAACATGCTAGGTTAATTGGTGACTCCAAATTGTCCATAGGTATGAATGTGAGTGTGAATGGTTGTTTGTCTATATGTGCCCTGTGATTGGCTGGCCACCAGTCCTGGAAGACAGCTGGGATAGGCTCCAACACCCCCGCGACCCTCGTGAGGATAAGCGGTAGAAAATGAATGAATGAATGAATATTACTGTGGCATGTTTGCAGCATCTGGGGGTAAACATAGCACATGTCACACGTTTAATTTTTGGTAAGAGGCCATTTTGGTTTGAGTCGGACCTTCTGGAATGGATTAATGATGTAGATGAATTCTAATAACTGACTTTATTTTCCTATAGTAGACTTCCTGTGATTTCAGTGATTTCATCACTCTATGAGCGACTATTTGTGTCCTTTGTTGTGCTATAATAACCTCATCCAGACACACTCTCCCAGCAGGTTAAAGAGAGTATGGTTAGCAAGGAAGAGGAGGGTCAATCCTCCAGATTCCTCACATGTTTCTACCCTCAGTCCTCAAAGGTTTTTCAAATAGCTGGGATGCCTGCAGCTTAGTTGAAAGCTGAGAATAAAGCTAAAGGGGGAGATAGTCTTTTTTTTTTTTTATCAAAACTGAGCCTTAGGTTGTTTTAACTCTCCCAAGTTGCAGTGAATACAAGCCCAAAAAAATACGGGTATAATGATAAAAACAGAAGTGAACTGTTACAATGTGATTGCAGATCAAAGCGTCGGCATTCTCTCCCACATGACTGGCAGAAGTACTCCCAGTAAAATAACACTTCTCCAAGGTGAAAACTTTATATGCTACCTTCTTAGAAAATGAAGAATGAAGACAACTTTTCGGTATCACCTTTTCTCACTTTTATCCTCTCCTGTTTTACAATTCATAAAGATGCCACACAAACATTGCACACACACACACACACACACACATTACACAGCTCATTTGGCACCAAGAAGATTTCACTCATTGTGGGTATGACTCATACTTTTTGGAGTCAGGACTTCGGCCTGTGTTGACAACGTTCAAGTTTGTTTTTCTCCTCAAGCTGACAGTCTATGAAGTTCATAGCGCAATAAAGCTTCATATCCTTGCCTTCGTCATGGCGAAGGCTGAGCCTCGTTACCTTACAGCCATTCAGGACGTGATGTAATCCTTTTCTGTGTGGTGGATTTTTTTCCCCCCGAAAAACAGCAAACACTTTTCTGGGTGGTTATCATTTGTTGCTTAATTTATTCTATGTCAATTTATTATCGTAGATGACCTAAGCAAGGTCATCGTTTTTTTTTACCGTTTTGGAGAAAATTAAACAGACCATTTGGGTCGGAAACAGGAAAAACTGCAGAAAGAGGTACATATTCTGGAAGATCTAGAAAGCTTTCTGTGTGGCTTAAGGTGTGTAGCTGCTCTATAGGAGTCCACAACTTAAACTAGATTTGGAAGGACTGATGGTTTAGTCTGCCTAGTCCAATTTCATTGTACAGTATTGATCCTATATTATTCGATTGTCCTTCAGTAATCATCATTATTTCCCAAAAGAAATCATGAATTATCACAGTAATTATTCACATCATGAAATAATATACTTTGAGTTTGATTAGATTACTTGGAAAAAGTGACATAATTTGGCGCTTGGCGCATCTTGTCTATTATTGGAGGGACAAGGGACAGGTTACACATTAGTGCTGACTCCAGTGGTCTCAGGAGTTTGTTTCCTGGGAGCAACAGGAAGCCAAGTCAAACATTAAATAGTGTACGGAACCAGCCTGTCCTCCACAGCTATCAGTTAGAGGCGATAACTCACAGGATGAATAAATCTCATTATGAGAGGATAGCGGATCAGCCCAGTACAGATGCAGATGCTATTAAGGTAGAATGCTTCGGAATAGACTTTCACTGTATTCTTAAAGCATCTGTTACCAATTGTGAGTCTTTTCACCTCACCAAAGGAGCCAAGCTTGTCATCTTTCATTCTGAAGTGACAACACGGGCACTAAAATACGCCTGAAGCAGCTAAACTAGGTGTATTTAAGGTCATTTTTTTGGGGGGGGGGGGTTGGCCACTTTCGAGAGACGCACACATTCCCAGCATATACATAGCTCTCATTGTGCTCATAGATGGAAGGGGGCCCAGGGAATAAATCACAAGGTCACCGAATGGGATGTATGACCTTTAACATCCAGACCAAGAAAAGACTCTGCTCTATGTTTTGATGTCACCGGCAGGTCATTACCGCCGTGGTTCTCAACACCTCTGTTGTCCCACCCTAACTCACTCTGCTCGACCGCTATTGGACAAGCCCCCTGGTCACAGCAGCTAAATCACTGTGTTGTAGACTTGACCTTGGCTTTGCATTGTTTTCAGCTTCCCACTCCCACATTTAATTCACTACTTACTGCTGTATGCAGCAGTAGGAACACAAGAAACACTAAGTTATAGGACAATAAATAAGACTAACTATGGTTTAACATGCAGAAAACTATGAGAAATAAAAATGAAGAAAATAAACCACACACATAATAAAGACGATTGAAAGATTCCCTGCTTGGAATCTGTCTATAGTGTCCCAACTCTATTAGTCACAGAGACGGGACGCATGTGCTGCCTCTATTTGTTTGTTAGGCATATTGTTTGGCCATATGAAAATCGAGACATATTATTAGTAACAATTTTTGTCTGAATCAAAACCAAGGTTTCCAAAATAGTTATCCAAGGTCATCTGCATCATTTTGTCCTTGCTAAAAGGGGACTTGGGTAGTGAGGTAAAGCATATGTTTTCTTAAGGGACAGCGAGGTGAGGTAAGGTTAACTATTTTGACCGTGAACGCCAATCTGCAGCCTAATTTGGGCTGAACGGTCTCCAGAGGAGTAACCTCCTCACCGGGACCCATGCCCTTTGACCCCTTTGATGCAAGTGTCATCTGCACAATATTCAGTGATTGAGACAGAAGTATAAATGTACAAATATGACGAACAAGCTACATTCACACAGCTCAAACTCAAAAATGTAAATGTACAGAAATTCCATGATGTGCTTGATGTTTACATGTACTTCCTGTACTTCCTGACTGAGGATCAAGCATGAGTGACCTGCCTCGGCTCTGCTGGTTGCAGCATGCCCACGTCAGTGCCTCAGACTGACAGATTTATATTGTTTGTCTCCCGCATCGTTCTGCACTTGCAAGTCCTAGTCATGCCGCAGAGCTCTGGTGTCTCCTAAAAAACTCATCTCTCAGCATTTGTCAGGTTCAACTCCCACCACCTCCTCGTTGCCCTCAGCAATGTTTGAATCTTTGAGTTGTGCAAAGCGGGACAGATTTAAAACGTCCTCCAGGCATGTAAACGAGGATGCACCTGGATGAACTATTCTGCAGCTACATACACGTCAAGACAAAAGATCTGTTGTCTCAGTCATTGCTATAAAGGTTTAAAGAAGGATACATTTATAGAATCCTTCTTTGTGTAAACAGGAATACAGTATAATGCCTCAACATGCTGGGACTAATGGAAAAAAAAACTGCACAATAAATTAATCAAGTTGAATGCTCCACTTCATTTCAAAGCACTTAACAGTTTGGATCCCCTGTTAGAGTAGTTTCCATCAATCATCATCAAATCATGCTGGAAAAATGGGACAAAGCCAACATGCACAACTGTTCCAACACAGCACATTTGTGTGTTGTGCACAAGTCTAACTTCCATACTTAGTAATAGTTTAACTTGAAAGGAAGAGTATCATAATAGTAATAGATGACCTTCAATCATGATTTAGTCGTCTCATTATATTGTTGATCCTGACAGTTTCCTGGAAACCATGAGAAAATATGACGTCCCCAAAAAAGGCAAAATGAAGAGCACGTCTCTCGACTAGTCAATGATTTTACAGTTTCTCACTCCACACCAGTTCATTGCACACATCTCACTGTCTCACTGTTTACCGCCATAAATGAAGAGTCCATCCCTTTAGGATGATATTCCACTACTATATTTTACTACAATTGAATGTTTGTTCGGTGGCACGGCAGTTGAGTGGTTAGCGCGCAGACCTCACAGCTAAGAGGACCAGGGTTCAATTCCACCCTCGGCCATCTACTATATATATATATACTATTACTACTACTACTATATAGTGTAAAGCCATTTAAAGCTGCTACTGTATTACAATGCATTGATGTACTGTACTGTATTGTAATGGTGGAAATATGCTTAATTATGTATTATATGTCTAATATGTTCAATTCCACCCTCGGCCATCTCTGTGTGGAGTTTGCATGTTCTCCCCGTGCATGCGTGGGTTTTCTCCGGGTACTCCGGTTTCCTCCCACATTCCAAAAACATGCTAGGTTAATTGGCGACTCCAAATTGTCCATAGGTATGAATGTGAGTGTGAATGGTTGTTTGTCTATATGTGTCTATTGGCTGGCCACTAGTCCAGGGTGTGCCCCGCCTCTCGCCCGAAGACAGCTGGGATAGGCTCCAGCACCCCCGCGACCCTTGTGAGGAAAAAGCGGTAGAAAATGAATGAATGAATATTTGTTCTCATGTTTTTTAACATGTTGTACTTTTTTGTTTTATTCAAACTACCTTCACACTGTACAAACCCAAAACCTGTGCAACATATCAACTTTACTGTGCAATGTCCTTTAGAATGTCCTTACATAGTAATGAGCATAGAAAAGATTTGTTTTCATTACATCCAATATGGAGTTTGTACCATCCACTCCACAGGGTTTCATGCATAGTATACTAAGATAAATGATTAGTGCAGACAATGGAACACAATGGATGCGTTCTTGTAATATGGTGATATATTGTCCACAAATAATCTTTTATCCAATATCCTATTGTATCGATATTGTAGAAATTAAATGTATCAGCAGTGCAGAACAGGACTGTGGGAAAACCTTGTAATTACCGTAAGAGTGAAAGTCACAGGGAGACACACCTTGTAAGACGATCCCTGAGAATCCTGATGTTCACGCTGAGCACCCCTCCCCTGTTGCTTCTACACTGATAAACTCTGCACCAGGAATTCCTACAGAGTTCCACGTTCTGTGCACAGATGACAGAAGTCAGTCTAACTTCCTTTTAAAGACCACAGTAAAAGGAGAATCACCGCAACACATGTACCGAAGAATGAATCAATGTCCCCAGACCCTTCGCTAGTATATATTGATTCAAAATCAGTCTGTATTTCATGTGAAAGTAAACAGCAATATGCCATTTAGAGAACAAAAAGCAGGGCCTTGACCATCAATATGGTCCCGTCAGAGGAGACGATAGGTTGAGAAATAGTTGGGTCGGTGACCTCTGACACCTCAATACAGACAAAAGACAGACTAAGGGTGAGAGGGGGCTGTTAAAGTTTCCCGCCCCTTTCTCAAATGAAGTGCCGGGTTTGAGGTTTTGTACGTTTTCTTCTTCTGTGAGAGGCGAAGTGCTTGTATCATAGACAAAAAGCCAGTGAGGGAGAGGAAGCTAAAGGAAGAATACCAATAGGCAGAGACATAGGAAACATGTACAAAAGGCCAAAGAGGAGGGGGGATGCCTGGCAAAAAGAGGAACACAAACAACATTCAACCATCATGAATCAAATGTGGAGGGAAAAGCTATTTTGTTATATCCTCAAACCAAAATAATCATTGAGTGGTGTGAGAGTACATCGTTTGATGTGCGGGTAGTAATCATTTGTTATAAACTAACGTAACTCAGAGGGGCCTAATCGATCACAGTGTAAACATTAACTAGGGTACAGAGAGATAGTGGGGGGGTTATATTTGATTTCAGGGAAAAAAGAAGGAATTTATTCACACAATGTCTCTCTGCGAGGAAATAAAGTTCCTTGGAAGTGCATTCACAGATAGTGAAAGTCATTTAACTCTTCCATATTCAGTTACCACCACAATGAAGGGAAATACTTTTTATTACAGAAAAAGAACACAATCTCACAGTAAGTATTTGTTAAAGCTGATACATTTTTGCATTTTTGTACAGTTGGACAAGCAAAACATAGTAATTGTTTGATGAAGACTGGAGTTGAGAACATGTTGAGATAGTAACCTTTTTGACATGTAATTGGGTCAAGGGATGTGAAACATGAACCGGCAGCACATAAATAGTCTTTACAATGGTGTTACCTTATACTATAGCCAAGATGAGCTCAACTTGGTATGCAGTCAAACTGAACCCAGCATGAAGAATACAATGCAGAGTTTTCTTCACGTTTTGGGAACTAAAAACGGCAAGCTGTGATACTATGTTGGGATACTATGTTTCCTACAAGATTCAGATGATGAATTCAATGAGATACTTCCACAGCCGGTTTTGTCTGAAGTGTAAAAAACAGAAAGCAACAATGTGAAATACTCCTTGCTGACCTTTTGAACCCACTCGTATACAAAATAGCACAGAAAGAAAGCTGGACTACCTCAAGTTCTCAGGTTTTGGACATATGTGATACTCAAGAGGTCTAAGTAACACTCAGGTCGTTTGCTCAGACACTTGAAAAATTAGCGGGAACGTTGGTGTGGACATGGCAGATTGAAGAATATACATTAATCCTCATTTATTGTGATTAATTGGTTGGTCCAAACACGACTGTTATAAGTGAATATTTTCATAGTAAAAGCATTGAAAACCTGTTTATCCATACATCCATTTTCTATGCCGCTTATCCTCACTAGGGTATGCTGGAGCCTATCCCAGCTGTCTTCCGGCGAGAGGCAGGGTACACCCTGGACTGGTGGCCAGCCAATCACAGGGCACATATAGACAAACAACCATTCACACTCACATTCATACCTATGGACAATTTGGAGTCGCTAATTAACCTAGCATGCAAACTCCACACGGAAAAACGACCCCAGGTCTTCCCGATCTCCTGACTGTGTGGCCTACATGCTAACCGAAAACCTTCTAAATACAGTTTTTAACATGATTAGAGCCATCACCGCATAAAATAACACCCCTATAGTCAACTTTACACTGATATTACTCAATATAGTAGACATAATAACTGAAAATAAAATATATTATAAATAAGACAGAACATCAACTCACAAATCAACATTGGGAGAGTTTCCTAGTATTTTTCTGGACAGCATACTTCCTGTGGTGGCTATTGTCTCATCAATTTAACATTACTGACATCTTGTGACCAGTGTAGAATACTACATATCACATGGTGACTACATCTGCTGAATGCCTTACATTTGTATTTTAGTTAAATTAGCCATTTTATGCTTGAAAATACTTCAAGAATATGTAACATTTTTGTATATTTTTGGACTAATAATATGCCACAGTCAACCATCAAACAGAAATAATGAAATCATTTATTTAGAAAAGTGTGAAGCCGCAAACTTTTAACCACAAAGTGTCAAGGGACGACTGTAGCACACTAGCAACTCCTCCAAAACTATTTTCCGATTTAGTTGAGTCCACTGCAGGAATCTAACCCTGCCTTTTCCGCTCCACAGACCAAGCCTTTAACTGAGATCGTGCCACCCCTGCACGTTACCGACAGGAATCAAGTTTCTCAATAGAACCCTTGTGCTGCCTTTTTGGTGAGCATCTTAGGAGATATTTGTGGAGAAGATCCAGGCACAGTCATACCCATGCATCCATTTTACATATGTGTCATTATCAGAAGATTCACTGACTCATCAGTAAAACCATCACGGTGGTCACAGATGAGTTGATGGGTAAGAAGTGAGTAAGAAGCCACCATCTGTCTGAATGTCTGCTTAACTGGTTGTTCTGGAGGGCTTGGGTCTGTGCAGGAGTGACTATCCATGTCTCCCATTCGGGGGGGCAAAGGGGTCCTGGTAGGCTGTGACCTTGGTTGCTCCCCCACTGACTTGGAGCCCCACCCTTCACCCCAAACAAGATGCACACATCAGAACACGCATGATGCACAATGGCGGGTCAACGGCCACAAGCTCAAACAGCTAACACTGTGTAAAAGCTTTGAAGAGCTGCTGATGTTAAACAGCCCAGTTAAAAACACACACACAACAAAAATACAAGAAATGCAAGATTATTGTTTTTGGTCTCACTTTTCACGAGTAGAACTCAAAGATGTAAAACATTTTCTAAACAAAAGACCTATTCATTCATTCATTCATTTTCTACCGCTTTTTCCTCACGAGGGTTGCGGGGGTGCTGGAGCCTATCCCAGCTGTCTTCGGGCGAGAGGCGGGGTACACCCCGGACTGGTCGCCAGCCAATCACAGGGCACATATAGACAAACAACCATTCACACTCACATTCATACCTATGGACAATTTGGAGTCGCTAATTAACCTAGCATGTTTTTGGAATGTGGGAGGAAACCGGAGTACCCGGAGAAAACCCACGCATGCACGGGGAGAACATGCAAACTCCACACAGAGATGGCCGAGGGTGGAATTGAACCCTGGTCCTCCTAGCTGTGAGGTCTGCGCGCTAACCACTTGACCGCCGTGCCGCCACAAAAGGCCTATTTCTCGCAAAATCTGTCTCAAATCAGTGTAGCACTTCTCCTTTGCCAGGATAATTCACCCATTTTACAGGTAAGCATAATTATGGTACAATTGTGCCCTAGGCTGGCCACAGTAAAAGGTCCCTCCAACAGTATGGACATAGACTGTTTAGTGTGACGCATAGTTCTCTGTTCTAATGTCTTGTTCTTTATATGTTTCACAATTTCGATATAAAACAACTATAAAATAATTGTGTTTTTGAGCTTCATTTATGAAGTAAACATGTTTTCGTCTTTTTGCAATTGAATGAATGCACACACACACACACACACACACAAAGGTGTAATTGGGTTTTGAGAGTGGTGTGTGGGCCCATCTGCCCCTGGTATCCGGGCTGAGTGTTTAGGGGGCCATGGGCAGCCTTCTTCAACCATCAAGTCTGAATAGGCTGACGGTTGAGCATGGAGAGCCGTGTGCACATGGCCTCCATGGCTAATCTGCTAATGTATTCCAGAGGTCAGGAGGGTTTCGCACCAAATCAATAGAGGGATTTACACAGCTTTCCCCTGGAATGTGCTCCATCCGCACTCCACTTCGGGGAAAAACATCCACCTCTGCTTTGCCGGGCCATCCAATTTTCCGCGGCATTTAACCACAAAAAAAGGAAGGGTGAATCTAAAAAAGAGAGAGAGAGAAAGCGGCTCCTCTTCTGCATGTCCAACATACAAAGTCAGCAGTGGCGGCAGCACTCGTGCTTTGAGTGTAATGTGTTGCATGATGAATTTTCATCACATGTCTTTAGCTATAGATGCTAAGTCAGCAGGAGTGGAAGGCTCCACTAATACCATAAAGTCAACATACTTTTATATATCATCCTGCTGGAGAGCAACATCAAAAAAAATGGGCCGAGCTCAGATTTGTGCTCAGATCAACTGAAATGAGGCAGAAAATAGAGGCAACATGTGGATACACTGGAAGAAATTTACGTCCACCCCTTTTATGTCAATTTAACCCACCAAAGTCAACCAACTCATCCACTTTGCTTGTCTTATTAGTAAATTGGCCACTTAAGATGATGTTGACGTATATGATTGACTACTTTTGTCGAAAATATCACAATCAAAGGCCTGATTGCTGTGAAAAATTTGGCAGAATATTTTTATTATTTCATGTAATATATTTCAGATTTCAGTATATACGACAGACAAGCAAACTAGTTTAACTTAGTAAGAAAGACTTTTAGACAACATTTAATTTAATGTAATTGAATGTATTGGTAATGGTAATGGTTTTATTTCATTTGAACATGCATCAGATTACAATTGAGTGCATCCCATAATCAGTTCACAGTTCCACATGTCCAAAAGGAGTAGGAAGAAGCAAAGCTTATTAAATCCTACCCCTCCATCTGGCACTTTTACAATCAGTAACTGTTACATTTGTTCACTTCCTGCTTTCCATAATACAGTTTAAGGTTTTTTTTTGTTTTTTTTAATAATAATGAGCATCCAATGCCATAATGGGTACCATAGTAAGTGTCAATATAGTGATATGTATAGCACATCATGACTGGTTCAAGACTCTTCATCCTTGTATTTAGCAAACATCAACTGCTTGTATTGTTTCTTGAATTGGCTCATCGTTGTGCATTGTTTGAGGTCCTTACTCAATCCATTCCATAGTTTGATTCCACATACTGAAATGCTATGGCTAGCATAACGTAGTCCTAGCATAGAAGTGTTTCAAATGTACTTCTTCCCTGAAATCATATTTCTCCTCTATTTTAATTACATTTAAGTTTAGCTAGGGGCTGGAGGCTCAAAAAAATAGGTAATAATCAAAAAGTGAAAAGGGGAGGCCCAACATGATTTTTTTACCCATTGGCTATCAAAATGTAACCACAAAAATCACTTTAATTGGGACAAAAACATATTTGACGTACTTTTTCAAGAGAGCATATATGTATCACCCTTGAAACCGACAGAGGCGGCGACGCCTTCTTTCAGGAGACTTTCAGTGTGAGAGTCCATTGATGGAGCTTTGGCAGGAATTCCAGGTAGCACACAAACAGACTCCAAGCGAGAGAGCAGTTGGCGGATTTTGGGGGGGTTATTTACTTAGCCTTCTGACTATCACGCACACACGAGAAAGCGTTGCCCAGTATTGACTACATTAGCTGCCATTTGACTAAAACCGCATCAGACGCCTCGAAAATTTCGGAATACCTCCTCACCCTAATTGTCCATAGGTGTGAATGTGAGTGTTTATAATTGTTTATCTATATTTTTCCTATGAGTGACTGGTGACCAGTCTTAAGTTTATCCACTTCACCTAAAGTCAGCTGGGATAAGCTCCAGCTTACCCGTGCTGATAGATGGATAAACTTTGATAAACTTTTGCAGCGTTTCTGCTGTTTCTGCTTAGGCAGCAAGGCCACATCTCATCTGGTTAAAGCAGAGCTTGCTCGAGGTGTACAGAATTATTAGTGAGCCCAACTGCTGACTCTGTATTAGCTAAGAAACTAATGAAGAATAAAATAATCGCTGACACAGCATCAGGAGCAACTTGGGTTTAAATATCTTTGCTAAGTCCCAGGGTTCAACCAGGAGTTGAAACTTCCTAATGCAAATTTAGAGTCATGTAGTGCATAGGACTGTACTGTACGGTGGTTATGTGGCACTCCCTTGCCTCCGCCTCCGTCTCAGGCAGTCGGACTGAGATCTACTCCGGTCATAAATAAGAGGCTCTGGAAGGAACAGGACAAAAGAACCCAGACATGCAGACTCATAATACATGGGCCATAAGGAGGGCAGACAACACAGCTTGGACCAGAAAAACATTGACACACAAAGTCTTTAATGAACATGCCAAACCTCCTAGCTTACTTTCACTGCCCTTGACACCAATTATAGAGGTGAGAGGTCAATCCCGTATGTACGTGGTCCTGTTTGTCCCCAATATTATTCTCTTAGGTGTGTGACAAAGACGAAGTAGCTACGTGGACAGTTGCTTTGCTGCTGGATACCAACACAGTTAAAGAGGATTTATGGATATGCTTATGGTGATGAGCCACAAAGTCTGACTATGATTAGGATCCTTTTTTTGTTGTTGTTTCGTGATACTGCTGACTACAGTATTAGGATTTGGATTCACACGGATCACACTCAGCATCGTTTGGAGCATTACTGGTCTGACAGGACATTCTTTCCTAAAACATTTGCAACTTTGGCAAAGTTTCAAATCAATCTTGTTGAAATTTTCCTTCTCCTTCCATAACATTCCACAGCCCATAAATGGGCGCGATATTACCTTATTGAACCAGTCATGATGTGCTATACATATCACTATATTGACACTTACTATGGTACCCATTATGTCATTGGATGCTCATATCACCTCCTACTTCGGTATGAGGTGCATTATTAAAAAAAAACAAAAAAAAACTTAAACTGTATTATGGAAAGCAGGAAGTGAACAAATGTAACAGTTACTGATTGTAAAAGCACCAGATGGAGGGGTAGGATTTAATAAGCTTTGCTTCTTCCTACTCCTTTTGGACATGTGGAACTGTGAACTGATTATGGGATGCACTCAATTGTAATCTGATGCATGTTCAAATGAAATAAAACCATTACCATTACCATTACCATTACCATTACCATTACTCCCAAACATGTCTCTCCGCAGAACAACACTTCCTTATTCACCATCATACTCGTGCGAGGTGCAGTCACTGACACTCCGAACATCCCTGCAACATCTTTATTATGTGTGTTAGAGAAGTGCCGTATCGGGTTGACTTTTGCCATTGATGCATTCAATAGCACAAATTGAATCCGTCATCTGAGACCATAAAACAGAGTACCTAAGAAAAGACTGCTATGCCAAAGCAGTTTCCTCCAAAACTTTTGGAGGAAAGACAAATAATCAAAAGAGACAGTGTGGGGTTTTGTCGTATTGCTACATCGATTTACAAAAATTCCAAATGTCATTAAATTAATTTCATAAAAATGTTTTATTGTCTAACCCTTGCTCAAATATTTAATGTATTCATTTATAATTAATTTATATATTTAAAAAATATTAAGTTAATTTTCCCAACAGGGCTGCACGGTGGACGAGTGGTTAGCACACAGACCTCACAGCTAGGAGACCCGAGTTCAATTCCACCCTCGGCCATCTCTGTGTGGAGTTTGCATGTTCTCCCCGTGCATGCGTGGGTTTTCTCCGGGTACTCCGGTTTCCTCCCACATTCCAAAAACATGCTAGGTTAATTGGCGACTCCAAATTGTCCATAGGTATGAATGTGAGTGTGAATGGTTGTTTGTCTATATATGCCCTGTGATTGGCTGGCCACCAGTCCAGGGTGTACACCGCCTCTCGCCCGAAGACAGCTGGGATAGGCTCCAGCACCCCCCACGACCCTCACAAGGATAAGCGGTAGAAAATGAATGAATTAATTAATAAACATTTATCTTTCTATTAATAAAATACAATAAAATAGGATACATTTCAGACATAGTTGCATTGGTGATTAATCATGATTAATTCATTTGAAAACCGTGCAGTACTGTGTGTATGGTTCTAGATCTCACATCAAGTTCATCATCAAATCCCCCTGATCAGTCCCTCACCCACTCCGCATCCGCTTCATGGACATGATCTCTCCATTCATCTGTCAATGTGCTTCCGGAACACGAGGTGATGGGGGGTCAGCAGTTTGATGAACCCATAAAAGCCCCCCATGTTAGGCCATGAAGGCCCCGGATGGCCTCTGTCACACATTCACACAGCCTTCCTGTCTGTCAGACTGCTCTCTGACTGACAAGCCCCGTCACCCGACTGCCCCAAGAACCCCCTTGCCCCCCCCCCCCAAACAA
This sequence comes from Doryrhamphus excisus, assembly GCF_030265055.1. Taxonomy (NCBI): domain Eukaryota; kingdom Metazoa; phylum Chordata; class Actinopteri; order Syngnathiformes; family Syngnathidae; genus Doryrhamphus; species Doryrhamphus excisus. The sequence continues at coordinate 5,842,104 of NC_080485.1, forward strand.
CATTAAATTCAAATGAACTGTCTGGTCTGCCACTCATGAGCACGTATAAGAATGTCTCACATTATTGCAACTTGTCAGCCCGCCACTGGAGGCAGCGGAGTGATAGAGGGGGTGCACCATGCAGGCAAGGTGTCCACTTACTTCAACACATCTATTCATGAACAAGATCTCTTTCTACCCAACCCCCCCACAGACCCCCAGCTGTCTGAAAAGAATGAAGAAGTGCCATGTTGAACTTGCCCACCAGGGAGGGAGGCTGGTGTGAAAGGAGGGACGCTGATGCCACCCTCCCTTCGGCACATTGTCAGATCCTGCTGAAAGAGGCTGGAAGCAGCATCGCTACATCGGTTAATTTAGTTGCAATTGCACGCATTCCATCTATTTAGAATCTATGCCTTGGAAAACACGCTTCTTGTTTCTCAGGGAGTCTATTCATTGGACTCCATTACTTTAACGACACTGATTTGACTGCAGAAAAAATACTAATTAATATATAGACAAGAGCACTCTACATGGATTTTGACGGCTTTACACTACATTCTTCACGTCAACCATGCAATTCCAATTTTTCACTCCCACATGACCCAGTTGAGATATACATGATGCCTCTGTAAGCGGAGGGAAAATAAATGTAATGGAATAGACACATCGAATATCATCAAATGCATCGGATATCTGTCCAATGTGACTGCAGTGTAAGATGACAAATATGTAACACAATCACTGACAGGCAGTTTATTACAACTGTGTGTGCACCCCTCACAATTTTATTTAGAGTATTTATTTTAGAGTAGGTGGTATTTTTCCCAAGGGACAATGGCATAAGGATATAGAGAACTTGGATATACTGTATAGTAGTAATGCATACTGTATAGAAGTATAGATTTACTATCCACTCAAAGTGACTCGGTTGCACGGCGGTCGAGTGGTTAGCGCGCAGACCTCACAGCTAGGAGACCTGAGTTGAATCCCACCCTCGGCCATCTCTGTGTGGAGTTTGCATGTTCTCCCCATGCATACGTGGGTTTTCTCCGGGTACTCCGGTTTCCTCCCACATTCCAAAAACATGCTAGGTTAATTGGCGACTCCAAATTGTCCATAGGTATGAATGTGAGTGTGAATGGTTGTTTGTCTATATGTGCCCTGTGATTGGCTGGCCACCAGTCCAGGGTGTACCGCGCCTCTCGCCCGAAGACAGCTGGGATAGGCTCCAGCAGAAAGGTAGAAAATGAATGAATGAATGAAAGTGACTCAACACAAGTGAATACCAATATAATCGTGTCTTGCCTTCAGTCAAACATGGTGGTGGTTTGAAGCTGCATGAGTGCTGCCGGCACCGGGGAGGTGCATTGAGACATGAATTCCTACATGATTCACTGAGGAATCTGACCTGTGGGCATCCTCAGTGTAGGAGTGCAAGGTGTGTAGAATCCAAACAGAATTGACCTCTGAAGCTTTTGGCTTGATGGCGAAGGCTTTCAACTCTCATTAGGTGGACCTTAGTTCACCAGGGTTACACTTAGTTCCAATTCTTGGTAAAAGAGCAGTACAGTACTTTTCAGAGTTGGAGGTCTGCTGATATATCAATCCCATATTTCCCATAAAAGATGAAGTTACTAGAAATGTTCCCAATCTCTCCAGCGTTTTCTCTGTACCAGACCACAACCCTGCATCTCACCCCTTCATTGAGGGCTGGAGGTGAGTGTCTAAGCCAACAGAGGCCGGCACCGTAGCCAGACACACATTAGCGTGATGGAAAGTGGTCCCTGCAGGCCAGGGACCTTTATGAAGTGAAGGAGGAATAAGATGAAATGAATAGGGAGGAGAGAGGAGAATGAGATAATGTTACAGGCAGACACACACATACAGGAATATATTTGGGAAATACCAAATACATCTCTCCCAAAGGTCCATACCTACTTTGTGGGTCATTTCCACAACTACCACAACGTGGGTCCAGGATGGAGACTTAGGATAATGTAGTTCATGCTTAAGTGGCTCCATCTGTCTCTCTATCTAACGACATACAGTTGTTGATGATAATAACAAAGGCAAAGAATCCACACTGCTTGCTGTCTCCCACTCTTTCTAAGCTTATGGAGTTCCAAACCGAAAGATTCCTCATCCTTTGTGGTGAAGCTGGCACTGATCTCTGAGCTGTTTCCTGCACAGACGTTTTAGATTCAGATGCCGATGCTTCTTGTATTCTCTCCATGTGTGTTGAGGACCAGCTTCTTCTCTTCTCTGTTAGTGAGAAGTGAAAAGCAGACACCGCAGACCATTGTGGCTCCTCATTCCTAACCAGAGAGGAACCTATTTTATGAGGAATAATTCTAATAACATGCCCGCGGATGTTTGAACTTCCTTTCCCACAGCAAGTTTGTGTTATGTTAGTCTTAACGTTTCAGTGATGCCCAGGCACAGCGGCTTGTTAACACCAATCTGAAATGATCCTTCCAAGCCTACTGTCACCAAGACTGGGATTTATTGGACTCCGCCATCCCTACAGTGCAAGGACAGTGACGTTAAAGAAGTGAATTGTATCTAAAAGGTGGAGAGAAAGGCAGTACAGAAAGAGAGGAAGGGCATGGTTTTATTTTCCCAACTGTGGATTCCTGGGTAATGACTGGGCTGTAATGGCTGTGAGCCTCAATTGGCCAAATGAAACAGGAGGCCAGCCAGTCCAATGATGTTTATTTCTCCCCGTTCTTCATCTATCCCAATTTTTCTGACATATAAAAAAAATCATATAAACAGAATCAGCTTTTCATTTGTCAAAAAGCCCCTTGTTTTCTTCTCTTATTCTCGTTTGATACCCCATATTTTTTTTTTTGCACATTCAGCGAGGCTTCACTCCAGAACAGAAGGGGATATTTTCCAAGAAATCCCCTCAAACCACAACTTTACTTGCTATGGCCTCAAATGCTGACCGCCGTAAGGGTCTGTTGGATCCACACAAATACCTTTCTTTAGTGGTTCAACATGGACATGAATTGTGTTCATACACTGTCACAAATGGACGAGACAGTTCAAATAAATATATCTATATATATATTTATATATATATAAATATCACTAAATGTTTTAGAAGCCATACACAAAAGACCTTTACACGAGAACAATGATTCCTTACCACTGTAAAGAGGCACGTGTCCCATGAGAGATCAGTTATCATCCATTTATCCAATTTTGCTTCATAGGCTAGAACAGTGTTTTTCAACCTTTTTTGAGCCACGACACATTTTTTACATTGGAAAAGTCTTGTGGCACACCACTAACCAAAAATGCGCCGTGAAAATCATCATCATCAAACAGAATAGTCAATAGGGCATGCCCAGTAAAACGTAAACATCAACATCACGTGATACCGGCTCCCCAAGTTTTTCTTTCACTTGTTGGAATAACTCCGTATTGCCAGTTTTTCGTCTGTCCAGTCTTGAAATTTAGTTTGAATCAAAAACAAACTTTGCTTAGTCCAGTGCCGATTGCTGGCCTCCATTTTTAAAAGTGAAGAACGTCTGGATCTGCGTGTTACGTCATATCTGAACATGCGCTGAAAGAACGCACCCAGGATAAATTTAAACAGGAAAAGATCAAATTCAATCTTGCTAATATTTTATAATTAAACTCAGGACATGTTTTAAATATATACATATATTTTCTTTTTTGTGAATAAAGAATAGAAGGGTTTAGATTCTGTTCCACAGATGGCGCTAATGCACACGAAAGCTTGCCAACCGCCAAAAAACAACAGAAGAAGAAAAACACCACGAAGAAGAAGGCACCCTGACAACTTTCCGTTTGAGCGGGTACAAGATACATCAATCGGATTGGTTAAAGGAATATTCCATCCCCGTTCAATTCTTCCCGTTTGAGCAAATAAACCAAATGCAATTGGAATATTTGGGTCCATATACTATTTACAAATTTCCCCACTGAGGGACGAATAAAGGCATATCTTATTGACATAATGGCTATTGACATAATATTTGCAAATGATGATTAATAAATGTTAATTATAAAAAGTGATATTGGGTAATTCCTCACAGCACACCTGACGGTTTCTCAAGGTACACTAGTGTGCTGCGGCACAGTGGTTGAAAATCACTGGGCTAGAACATTACTATTTATGACAATGTCATATGTACAGTACATTGTCATGTAAAATATGTGCTTTTTCTCAATAAAGGTTTGGAAACATGGCACGAGAAAAGACATGCTAGCCCCGGCAGTGATGCTGTTAAAACAAACTACACAAACAAGACGGAAATGCCATGCTTAACATGCTAGATGGTTTCTTCCATTATGCTTGATTTTCACATAATTTACAAGGCTTTTCAAGTGGCCCAAATACTTTGTTTGTTTTCAGCTCATTACAGTACATTCGCAATGGGCAAAACTGAGCCGCAATATTCAATGAACCACTATGGAAATCATAGTTGTCTGCAAGATTGATGAGGCTCTACAAGCCACTGATGGGCTTCAATCCAGCAGCCACAGCGACTGGATGAGAGCCGGCGAGGCTGCATGCCATGGCACATTGGGGTCAGTCATAATCTTCTTCTGTCTGCATATTGCTGAGAGATTCATATTTGGTCTAAGCAGGGGATCTGGCCGTGGTCCTTATTTGGTTTGATTTATTGGCGCCATGTAGAGACCACAAAGTCAAAGCCCAGAACCAGAATGTGATCTGCAGTACAAACATGCTCCAAGCAAAGAACAATAACAGGAACACGGGGGTTCATATGGGTCCATGAACTGTTTGCATGCTTTCATAGTGAGTGTCATCATTGGCTGCAATATGTGGCTTGTAAGTATGCAGCATGAAAATGCACAGCCCCGTGTTGCAAGGACTTGTACACAATTCCAGAAAGCTGAAAACGGATATCCCAGTTCTTGCTTGGCCTGCATCACAGGACATGTCACTCATTGTGTGTTTGCATGTTTGGTACGGTCTGGGTATGCGTGTATATGACTGTTCTCCTTGTGCTTATACTTTTAACATTACTAAAGCCATATAGACATGAAATAAAACCATATCATCACCGTTACATTGGTATTACACAATGCAGTAGCCATTTAGGACATAAATCAAACTACACTGTTTGTGTGTTACTGTAAATGTGTTGCTTTATTATTATTATTACGTTATTATTGTGCCAACCTGCAATAACCTGCTGTTCTCGTGCTCAAGTCTCATGCTTGTCTCCACCAAAAATTACTGACACCATCTTCTTCATGGCTTATATTGGTATTTTACTTCATTTAACCATTTTATGCTTCAAAAAGCTTCATCTCCGCAAAAAACACCAGCAGGAAGGCGTCTCGTTGGCATCTTTACCAGACGTCCGAGCGACATCATGTGGCTCCTCTCAATGCGGAGGAGCATCGGTTCTACTCAAGAGTTTGTCTTGAATGACTTGCTTCTCAACAGCCTCATCGACCAGGAAATTGAGAGTTTTCCCTTTCAGCTCAGCTCTAAAAGAGGATTATATGAATTGATCGTGTTAACAAATATTAGGTTGTCAACAGGTTTTTTATGCTCTAACTACAAAATAATTCATTCATTCATTCATTTTCTACCGCTTATCCTCACAAGGGTCGCGGGGGTGCTGGAGCCTATCCCAGCTGTCTTCGGGCGAGAGGCGGGGTACACCCTGGACTGGTTGCCAGCCAATCACAGGGCACATAGAGACAAACAACCATTCACACTCACATTCATACCTATGGACAATTTGGAGTCGCCAATTAACCTAGCGTGTTTTTGGAATGTGTGAGGAAACCGGAGTACCCGGAGAAAACCCACGCATGCACGGGGAGAACATGCAAACTCCACACAGACATGGCCGAGGGTGGAATTGAACCCTGGTTTCCTAGCACTCGACCGCCGTGCAGCCCTCTACAAAATAATGACATTTATAAATTAGACATACTAATTCATGGAAATTCCCTTCTAACGGTTAGAGCTGGTGGAACAATTGAACCCCAATAAATGACGACGACAGGATGTAGGCACAATATACAAATTCCACTTGAATTCACTGAAACACACTGTTACTGTTACTGTTAAGAAATACTAGTGTGAAGAAAATGCCTATTAAGGAATTATATGCTATTATGGGGAAATTATTTAAGTTGAAATAAAGCTGCTTGTTATTGTCTGTTAGACTCATACGCGCTTGCAAGAGAACATTCATAAATATAATTGGGTGTCAAATGTGTGAGTTTTCCGACAATGACGTCATCAATTGCGTCTCTTCAGGCCATAAATTTAGAGCTTTTATAATCTTAATTACACAGTCATTTTCAGTCTTCCGCCACTGGCCATCTGACATGGCAACTACTCCCCCTCAGCAACAGCAGCAGCATTGAAGAGGTGAAGGATTTAAAGCTCTGCAAATATTGACTGCTTCGTGGCTTTCACAGGGCACCACTCTAACCTCCACCTGTTTTCTCACAGCTTCCCCACAGCCAATAGAACACGTGAAGGCAGTTTCCTTGCTGGAGATAAATGAGATTTAGGTCAAGAAAAACAGCAGGGAGAGGCGGGTAAAAGAAGATTTAGATTCCACGGAGGAGACAGCACACATATTGAGAGGTGGGTAGCCTGTGGTTGTGGCTCTATTCACACTGACACATTAGTATTCTAATGGGGTGGGAATGTGTATGACCGCCTTTGGAAGACTGAGATGCAAAGGCCTGAGCCAGAGAGCATGAGAAAAGACAATGGGGACGAGGGGAGGGCCTTAAAAGAGGAGACATTTATGTGGTGGCAAACACATTAAGTCTCTTTTCCACTGCGGGAACTTTTCTCATCTACCCAACATTTTGAAAAAAAACTTGGGTGTGTTTACACTGAATTCATCCTGCCTCCATTATTCATGTGATGCATAAAGAAGAGGGGACAAAAACGACTTTATCTCCAAGGCCTCTAACATTTAATGCCCCTCTGACGTACAGTAAACCTCGGATATATCGGACTCGGATATATCGGAAATTCGCTCACAACGGACAGATAAAAAAGAACCGATTTTTCTGTAATGCATTTCCAATAAAAATTCATTGCATATATCGGATTTTTTCTAACGGATTTCGCCTATTTCGGACAAAATCTCCAGTCCCGTTCCAATGCATTTCCATTAAATTTCCCTCGCATATATCGGATGGCCGCATCGTGGCGCTCCGATTCGCCGAATCGTGACAGGCTGCTATACGACGTCATTTGCAGCGTTTGCAGCGTTGCCTGCGCATCCAGGTACATTGGAAACATAGTCAAGGAAGTGCCTTTTTATAACGGATAAAATCCGATTTATGCATATACCGGATATAAATCCGATATATGCGTAAAACGGACATTTTCCGGTATACGCATATAACGGATTTCGCTTATATCGGACAAAACCAGTGGGAACAATTGAATCCGACATATCCAAGGTTTACTGTACTCATTCCTGATCCTGTCCATCCTGGTCACTCCCAATCCTCATCTCTGCTACCTCCAGTTCTGCCTCCTGTCTTTTCTTCAGTGACACTGTCTCTCGTCCAAACAACATGGCTGGTCTCACCACAGTTTTGTATACGACAAACAACCCAGGCTCACAACGGTGAGGTAAATATTGGGGACACATACCATCTCGATGCAGTACAGTCCACCACCATTGTCAACAACAACCACGAAAATAAACATTGGTAAATGAATACCTATGTTGCAGTTTTCACAACAACCCACAATGTCCAAAATGAAAACATTAGAAACCCAATGTTGGCACAGCGGTCTAGTGGTTAGCGCGCAGACCTCACAGCTAGGAGACCGGGGTTCAATTCCACCCTCGGCCATCTCGGTATGGAGTTTGCATGTTCTCCCCGTGCATGCGTGGGTTTACTCCGGTTTCCTCCCACATTCCAAAAACATGCTAGTTTAATTGGCGACTCCAAATTGTCCATAGGTATGAATGTGAGTGTGAATGGTTGTTTGTCTATATGTGCCCTGTGATTGGCTGGCGACCAGTCCACGGTGTACCCCGCCTCTCGCCCAAAAGACAGCTGGGATAGGCTCCAGCAACCCTCGTGAGGAAAAAGCGGTAGAAAATGAATGAATGAATGAGAAACCCAATGTCATAATGCATTTACGATGCTCCTATAGTAACTCAGGCTAATCACATTGGTATCGTCTCCAGGGACAGGATGTCTCCCCTCAAGTCGTGTATCCCTAGCGAGGGGGGCTTGAGAGCAGTCAGGTGATGGTGTGTTGAATTTGGGTGACAGGGCGCCCCCGCCAGTCCTCTTTAGATAATCCCCAAGAGAATGACTGGGCATTTAGGGCGAGATATGCTTAATCCAGGGTGGCCTTGCTCACAAAGGATCCTGGCATTTCCTCTGTCCTGGGAGCTTCCGCTGATCTGGGTGCAGTGCAAACATGCACCAACAATACATGTCTGCGTCACAATGGAGTAGACAACAGTTTAGATGCATGTGGTGGTGGACAAACTAAACAAGCGGTCCAATAAAACACAAACATATGGGACAGTTTACATTCTCTTCCTGCATATGATGAAAGTGTACATGTTCTGGAGTGAACCAATGAGGATCTAAACACCTCACGGCCAACTACGCTTACTGTCTACAAAGAGGAAAGAAGAGTCATGCATGGTTAAAGGTCTCTCTAAAACAAGAACTATGGTGATCACCCTCTTCATCACAGTAGGGATTTGTTTGTCTTCTTAAATGAGGGGGATAATTCTGGTTCAATTAAAAACTGCAATTTCTAACTTTTTTGGTCCGATTTCCATTACTAGGGACATTTGAACTTGCTGCCAATATTATTATTATTCCTCTCATTCGTTTTTCAGTTGCAATTTGCACTGTAAAACATAACAAGGTCATACTTCACTTTTTCCTTTTAATTTTTGCAATGTGAAAAACACCACAAGGAATCAGGACCTTGGCAGTTAAAGGTCAATACTGACCTCATATTTAGTGATTACTGTGTACTCCAGTCAGATCCAATCCTCCAAGGCCTGCCATGCTGTGTCATGCGGCATTATGAACTCATTACAAACTCGCTGACTTGTCCGAGTCACTTATTCTGATAGGAAGTATACCACAGCATTAACACTGGCCTTTATACATGGCGCCCACCAAGACTAACTTGTCATGACGGTGCCAGCAGTGTTTATGTGTGTGAAACAGTCCTGTGTTTGAGACTTGAAACGCTGTCAGGAGGGGGAAAAAAGCATGTCACAGTAGTGCACAGTAATATTATAAAACTTCAAATGAATATTAAGGGGGGTTGTTGGCATTCAGTGAAAGACAATCAAGGTATATGTGTGTACATTGTGTGGGAAACATACCTAACGTGGAAAAGCATCAGTGAGTACAACAAAGGTGACTCACCAGGATCCGTGTTCCATTCCTGGAGAACTGGCTTGGCCATTGGTGCTATTTCCTAAGGACTCGTTCTTGCCAGGTTGATTTTAAAGAAAGAAGAGGGGTTCTTGGTTTGTGTGATGGCAAGCAGGTTTGGACTTGTGTAGGATTGCACAGATGGCTGGCTGTTCCAAGCAGAGACCGAAACAAAACATTACTGCACCTTAAAAAAAAATATTGCATCACATTCATCTCATAATATGCATGTATTGCAAGATTCATTACTTCCTTATTTCTTACAATATACATTAGTCAATTGACTGTGTATATGGTGTGTATATCAAACCTTTTCCAGCGAGGGCCAGTTTAATATTTTCTACTGCAACACATGTAAATATGCTAAGAAGTTCAAGAAAAAACGGCATCTTAGCTTGATATGTGATTTTTTTCAGTTCTCTTATCATAATCATTTGACTTTGTCATATTTTAGCTAACAACAAACACATTTTCCAAAAATACAACCTTTTAAACAAACATTTTGTCTTTAACATTTCAACTCTGACCTACTAAAATGACATTTTCCCTCATATTACACATTTTTTTCCTCTGGAAATTGGGAAAAAATTTTCCCTTAATATTTTGACTTTATTTTCATGTACATACTGTATATTGTTCAATAATAATAAAAATAATAAAAATGACTGACTTTTCCATTTTTGCTGTTTTTTTTTGTCAAATTGTATTTTTCAAATGCGCCCCCCCCCCCCCCCCCCCAAAAAAAAAAAAAAAAACCCACACAGCTGCAGGCCACAAATTGCCCCTCAAGGTCATTTTGGACAATTGGATACAAAGTCAAATCTCCTTGTCCGACAGGCAATATACAGCCCTTTATTTGGTTAACTAATAAACAATACGTGGACATTAAAAGAAAACCCATACATCTATGAACATAAATACAAGACTTGACTGTTAAAAATGCAATACTTTGGTATAGTATGACAGGGACCTCTAGGGATGCAATGTTGGTAATTAAAAGTATGTTTACACATCTCCAAATATTTCTCGCAGTGACAATGCAGCATCACTAAACAATCTAATTTCTGTCTCTCTATTTTCATGATCACTACTTTAACATACAAATGGTCAAAAAGACATATAAGGGACTGATCTCATTGTGGTCTCACATTAGGTAAACATAAAGACGTACAGGAAGAGATGAGTGAGGACTGTAGGCGAAGAGCTACACGGATAGGGAGAGTTGCATTGATAGAAGCGATTAGCACGTTGCGAATACACGGAGAAGCAGTAGAAAGATCAGTTACAAAGACGAGACAGACAGAAAAACCACGTTTCCACCAAGCAGTATGGTGCAGTTCATTTTTGGAACAATAACTCCTTATCTTGCAGTTGGCGAAGGCAAGGTTGTGATTAGACATGAGGATTCTGTTTGATGATTTATCGTTTTGTAGGCTTTCAATGTGGGATTCAGATGGACAAGGTTATAATGTATAGTTCCTGTTATAATGTATAGTTGCTAAGTTTCAAAGCAACTGAGGCATACAGGCTTTCATTACATGGCAACAACCAGCAGAACGCACAAGTTATTCAGCATGTTGTGCAACGTTTCCTGTGTCAATCTAATGCTAAATAAAGGGAGCAACAATTGAAATGTAGAAAATGTAGTTTGCTGTAAATTGTGTAATACCACTTACACTTTCAACAGTCCAAAAACCTGCAGCACTGTTCTTTTGGGTCAGGTGTTTTTAGATGCTGGACTGGCACTTTGGCTTAGTTTTCACCAATACAGTATATGAATGACCTGGACTCTCTGGTTCAAATGCCTTCAGGTGTTCGCCCCCTTTCTGATTTCTTTTTTGCATGTTTGTCAACTTAAATATCTCAGATCATCAATCAATGGCAACACAATTGAACACAATATTTTTATTATTGAGAAAAAATGAAAAAGTGATTGCTCCCTAAACATAACTGCAATCAAGAGTTGGTAATAACTTTCAATGAGTCTCTTACCGTCCTGTGGAGGAATTTTGGCCCACTCATCTTTGCAGACTTGCTGTAATTCAGCCACATTTGAGGGTTTTGCCACAGGATTGCCACTTTTACTAGGCCATTCCAAAGCCCTCATTTTGTTCTTCCTTAGCCATTTGGACGTGGACTTGCGGGTGTGTTTTGGAACACAAGTTGGTTTCAGCTTGAGTTCACCAACAGATGGCCAGATATTCTCCCTCAGCAGAATTCAATTCTTCTGAGTCCAGAAGCAGGAAAACAGCCCCAGACAATCACACTACCACCAACATATTTTACTGCTGGTACGGTGTTCTTTTTCTGAAATGCCATGAACAACGTGACCTGAACTGAGGCTCTTGGGGTAATTTTGGTTGGTGGGCCACTCCTGGGAAGGTTCACCACTTGTACATGTTTTCGCCATTTGTAGATGCGGTTCGCTGCGGTTCGCTGAAGTTCCAAAGCTTAAGAAATGGCTTTATAAGATTTTACAGACTGATCTCAATTCATCACAGTTATATTTTAAAAGGGGGGAAATCTCTTTTTCACACAGGGTAGGTTTGGATTTTTTTTCCTCCGTTAATATTAAAAAGTTTAATTTTAAAACTGCCTTTTGTGTTCAGCTGTGTTGTCATTGACTAATATTTTGATTTGTTTGATGATCTGCAACATTTAAATGTGACAAACATGTCAAAAACAAATCAGGTTATTGATGTACACTTCTTCACATCAGTCTATGTGACAGTTTGTGTTCTGCCTTTGAAATTGTTGCAATAACATTCATTCATTTGTGGAATTAACCATGTAAACATAATTTCATAATATTTTTTTTCTAAATAGAAGTTTTCTTGGTAGTAGTCGAAACGTCAATCCTTGATGGCAGAAGCTGTGCTAGCTACATAAGCTAGCGTAACATACGTAAACGGCCAATGATTTCAACAATAAAAAACATAACACAGTAACAGAAGGCAACAATGGAATACATCCATCATGTTCACTTTTGTACTGTTGTATTAAAGACCAATTACTGAAATACTGAAAGAAAAAGCAGAAAAAAACTTGGTACGATATAAATGGAAATGCACTGTTTGGTGGAAATGAGGCTAAAGTGACCGACTGTGGTTGGAAGCTGGATATTAAAAAGTTGCTGTGTTGTGATTCTTCAAGTTTCTTCAAGATTCTTCAAGCTCGGTACAGCAAGATCCTTTCAGCACAGTTCTGGCCAACTAAGTTAGCATATTCCTGAACCTCCGTCTCGTCAGTGGAGCCTTTTCGCTTTCTGGAATAGACTGTGTAGGGCATGACGGTCCGTCTGTGTAGCACCAGAACTCTGCCCACGTCTTTCAGGACCTGGGCATCTCCTGTAAACACATAAGACAAAATCCAGTGTAACACAAACTTCCTATTCAAGATTCCCTCAATCCTTTTGACTCACCTCTGAGTGACTTGGCAAGCTTACTTCATTATTCCGAGAAGTAGTTGGAGGAGCAGAAAGCAATTTTGTCCGACACTAACTACATTCTGCATTAAAACTGAAGTCATGGCAGCGCATGAGTGGGCTAGTTAGTCTGCCTTGTTTATGTGGCCTTGTTACCCACTGGCTTGCCAAACTCAGCATCTCATTAGATCCTGTGTCATACACTGCCAGCACTGATTAGCCCTGTGAAAACACAGCAAATCTCAAAAGTGCATGTTCAGCCGAGAGTGGTCCTCTGGAGAGGTGGTTGGAAAAAGGGTGAAAAATGATGACCTTTCCTTTGACATTAAAATCTCCACCTCCTGGAGACAACGGCTCAGCCCAAGTACCCACAGCTGATGCCAGCAGCACAAGTAAGAGCACACAGCAGGGAAACAAGGAAATGTGCCAACTATATGGACGACACACATTTTAAATCACACAAGTTTGTATGCAAGCTAGTATGTACATTCCGTGCTCATGAGCTTGTCAACTCTGTTCACTTGACATCTTGGTTGAAAGATGCAATATGGTTCAATTCAGTTCTGCATGCATGTACTGTAGTTCTATGGTAAATATCCAACCAAAAGTATATTTTCAGGACCCCCTTTGTTGAGGTTCAAGTCACAGCGATAACACTTTGGTAACCTTTTCGCCCCAACACCCAACCATCGGAGCGTTCCAGGCCGGTTCCAAGCCCGGATAAATTGAACGGTTGAATTAGGAATGGCATCCGGCGTCAAAACTAAAGCAAACAAATCATGCAAGTGACTTGCTCTGTTGACCCGTGAAGCCAAAAGACAGCTACAACAGTAAGTTTAATCATTTTGAGTGAAACTGCAGGAGGTGTCAAAGCAATATCTGCATGAATGCTGGCCAACACATATAGAACAGGGATCAATAACTAGTGGACCACAGTCTGAGACATGCCGTCCAATGCAGACCTAGAACTCCTTCCCTGCATCCATCTTCTAAACCACATGTGCTTCTCATATTCCAGAATAAGCTGCAGTATGTTCCAGTTGACTTCAGGCAAGTGGCGGGGTACACCCAGGACTGGTCTCAAGATAATCACAGGGACCTGGACCTACCGTCAATATATAGATATCATTTTTATTTATTTTTTTTACTTTTGGCAGGATGCTTCTATTTTCACTACAGTACTGGGTGATCAACTCAAAAATTACACCAACTAATTGCATGCAAGTAAAGCCATCCTTCATCCTCCATAATTCTGTGCATTGGCAATAACGGTGCAATTCTAACACCGGGATCGCAGTGAATCTGTTGTGATCCAGTCCGGCTTGCCATAGCATGTAAGTCTATCCATATTGGAGATGCTTTGACCCCAATTGGCCGACCTCTGCCAAACCTTCTCAAATATAAGACACACTTTTCAACCCCTTTGCAAAAAACGTGCAAACTAGCATAACTCTTGAGTTTCTCCCTTCCAGTCATTTTAATATTTCAACGGAGTTTCAAACCGCACCGTGTATTAATGCTTTATTTATTAGCCTGGCCCAGGAAGTGCTGTGTTTCCCTCCTGCTAAAATCTGCTGAGTCACTTTCAAGGAATATTTCATGCAAAACCTTGTTACGAAAAAGAAATTAGCATTTTGTAACATCTCCATGTACATGTTATGGAGTGATCAAAACCTTTCTTCTTTGGGCTTCCCTTTCAATAGCCTCATGTTCTTTATCAGAGTGACAAGCCACTTAAACAGGAGTTACTTAACTTACTACATACAGTAGTACAACTTACTACATACAGTAGTATAACTTACTACATACAGTATCTTTAAGTACCACTGTTCTTGAGTGCAGATTATTTTCTGTGAACAAACGTTAATTGTGTGTAGCCACATGCAGCTTTAAGACAGGCTATTAACCACTATTTTAATACAGAACAGAGCTTGGTTCGGCCACAAGGCCTTTCGCCTCCTCACACTTGTAGCAACCCAAACATCCTCTGCAAACATAAACAACTTCCCTTTGCTTCAGCTCTCCCTCTGTCCACTATTAAAGCAGCATCCTCAGTTTGAGTAACTCCAGGCTGCCTTTCTCATACTATCTATCGGATGTTCAGTGACTTACTGCCTTGAGTTCACAGCACTTAAACATCCGGGTTCAAGGGTCGAGGGGAAGAGGAGTGGTGAGGGTCGATCTGGGAGTGAGAGGGTCAGGGACTGAGCGAGGGGCCTTGACACCTCGCCACGCTCCTCACTCTGGTCATCCAGCTCAAACTTTCACAACACTTGCTCAACACCGGATGAGGGTAAAGACAGACAAAGACATTTCTTTGGATACGACCACTTCCTTTGACCTGGTGTTGCAATTCCAACCGGGGTTTAGGTATGAAAGGAAAAAGACCAAGATGTCGATGTAGTAAGGTGACAGCACTTTTACTGAATGAGCAGGGTTCAAGCCCTCGTGTCGGCAAGCTTTCATCCAGCTTTACATGGTTCATAAATCTCCACAGTGGAACAATATTACTTTCAGCTGCACTGATTTCCTTAATTTTGGGGTACAGGCAATATGGCGATGCTTACGTATGAAACCGATCTTATCCATCAAAAAGTCATTCAGACCATGACCATGTCATCAGTCCGGCACCATCAGACGGTAAAATAAAAAGAGCAAAAGATCACCGCATTGTAAGGCCGAAATAAGTCTGTGTGTGTGCAAGCAAAACGTTCATTCACCATTTTTAGAAACCACAGCACCGTATGATATGCTGCATTTCAATCTAGCAATGTAAGCTCAAGCTAGTGGGACAAACAGCCAGGCAGCAGCTGTTTCACTTTTGTCTGTTGCTTACATCACTACAAACTACTGCTGTGCACTTTAGTTTTTGGTAAGAGAGTCAAATCAGGTCAGTAGTTTAACCTGTTATGAGAGTTAAGAACATTTTTTTTACAATGTGAAAAATAAAACACTCATATTTAGTAGTTAGTAGTTAGCAATTTTGTAAAATTCTTATTTCTATTTGGGAGAATTACCTCATGTGCAGTTACAACAAGTTTGTATTGTTTCACGGGTATTGTTCGATGTTTTTCAATAAAATGAGGAATTGGAACATTGAAGGTGGATGCTGTCAGTTATAAAAAATAAATAACCGGCATCAACCAAATCTGTATCAGATCGGTGATTGGCCAGAAAATTGTTATCATGCACCCCTACTTTCAGAGCCAAGTTTATCAGAATTATACATATACCAACTTGTACTAAATTTAATTAGATACAAAACAATAGCTGTGTTCATAATTCTGCCCTCTCAAAAATAAGCCTCAAAATGAAACCGTCAGGCGTATTCATATAATATTATTTCCAAATTACTTACTAGTGTGGTTGTAAACACGTTGCACAACTGCACTGCACTATGTGAAGAGTTTTATCTCATATTTTGGTTAGGTCATTAAAAGCATATACTGTTGGCATATGTTAAAGATTATTAATAAAGGGATTTAAGCCAGGTGGCAGAAACAAGTCTATGCTGTGAAGACAAAACCAAAAGACAGACACTGTGGAGCCAAAAGAGAGGCAAGTAAGCATGTTTTATCTTGAAATTTATAGCTCATGCATGGCGCACATTTTGTGTTTATGCGTTGACACATGCTCAATACAATTCAGTTTCAGGGGTTGACCCCTTCAGACAAACATTTTGCAAGTGTTTATCTTACGGAATGGACAATGGCCCTACATTCTCTCTCGCTCTCTCAAACATTGATAATGAGTGTGTGAGATAGTTCATACTGTATGAGTAAACATTGTATTGACACTTATAAGAGGCCATGTTGAGGTCGGAGGGCAACTGAAGTGTAAGCAAACTCATCGATGCGGCCTACTTTGGATGGTATTTAAATAATGGTTCAGCTCATGCATCAACACATCTCTATAAGTAGCTCATGTCATTCATCCAAGTGTGAGGCCTGGGGTCAAGCATGGGTTGCAATCGCCAGAAATTCCGATGAGAAAATTACATGTCCTTAAACCACCACTTACGTAGGACACACGCCTAAACTGTGAGCTTTGCTGTCATGACACATGGAAGGCCATTTTGGGCGGCTTTCTGGATAAGTCCAAAACCTCCACACCACCAGCTGCCCAAGCCCACAAGCTTGGCAACAACGCTGCCTGAGAGCTAAATATCCAGACAGCCAGCACTGAAACATATTGACAGTGAGTTTGGACAGCGAGGCCTGAAATAATGTCCAGCTCTGGCCAAGATCAACAGCCCATGGAGGAATGGAGGCATCGTAAACATACACTTGTCATACTGAATATAAACTCTGATCATGACACATCTTCCGTGTTTGTGCCTACTGATGGTTTATGGCTACGAATGACATGAAAAGGTCTGACCTACAAATCTGGCTAACAAATAATTAAAACTGTTGGCCAGCTTACCTCTCCACGAATTACTCTACATTATTAGAGCCCTGCAGACATGAAATAACACCCCTATGGTCACCTTTACGCTCATATTATTGTTTAAACTACATTGCACACACAAATGCGCAGGTCACAGAACCACTACAGGGACATAAGGAACGACTGTGTTAAATAGTTGGGCTCCAATTTATTTGTTCTAAACCTCAAAGGTTTTTTTTAAGGAATTCAAACTGTGTACTAAAATGAGCGATTTCAAGATGTTAATAAAGCACAAGGAATAAGACACCTGAACCACTGTGTTCATAGAATGTTATGTCTACCCACTCTTACATTGACTACGATCATTATCAAACTTTGTCTCCGTCTTTTTGTCCGTCAACTATTTCACCAGCTATTATTAATGTATTACTATAATCAGGTCTGTTGTACATTGAACATATGTATTGTGACTGATGTGAAACGGAAGTGGTGGAGGACTAAATAAGCTTTGCTTCTTCCTACTCCTAAATGCGAATTGTGGTATGTGATGTTGGCCAGTGTCATTTGTGTGTATGTTTGAGATTAATTAAACCGTTACCATAAGTCCTGTTCATTTCAGTATTTATCTGATGAGATAACACTCAACACCTTCACATGCCAATGTGTAAGATTAGACTCTCATACCTTCATCAAGATTCTGGTTGAATCGAGCATAGCGCGAGTTCTCCAGATGTGGAAGGCATTGCTCAATGGGCACCCAGACATAGGTTTCTGGGCAGAGCAGGTCAGAAGGTCGGTACTGTCCCTGTAAAATAGCAAAGGAACACAAAAATAGGAGTGGTGATACTTCAAGTTACTACTTTTGTGAGCAAAGAAAATATCCAACTTTTTAAACATAAATATTGGATCTAATAATGTTTATATGTTCTGCGTGATGACAATATTTGTTAAAACCATTTCACACATACCATGAATGAAAGACACAGCCCTGCCCTGTTATGGATAATACTATAATACTGACACATGGACCTGCCTTCTGTCATATGGCTTCAAACAAACACAAAATGTCAAGATGGCGCTGTAAACACGTAGGTGCCTGGAAAACGTCCATCCGTACACACTATCAAATCCATGCTTTAAATGGTATTAATACTAAATAAATATAATGCATGGTTTTCATGTGGCAAGAGTCAACACAACGTTGGCACAAGGCACCTATACAAGTCAAACAATCCCAACTGTAGTTACCTTGACTACCCCAGGTAGTCATGGATTGTGAGTACTGAGTGTAATTTCCAGTTTTGGACACCCTAAACATACTAACATGTTTTAAGTTCTTGTGCAAACAGATGGATGTTGGTGGAATGCTATACATCTGAAGTTTTAATGGACACACACACACCCATTGATCGGATGCTCTCCATGTTCTGACAGCCGGCAGCTATCCACAACTGTCAGCACAGTTGGCTTGACACTGTCACACTCTAGCTCACCTCTATAGACTCCTTCACCACTGTCACAGAAAAACCCTTTAAACACACACACACACACACACACATGCAGTCACACATGCTCCATCATAAAAACGCTATTTCCCCCTCGCAGGCCTCTGCAGTTCAACTCAAGCAGGAAGCAAGATGGGTAAAAGTAGGTGGGGTGAAACGAGATCATAAACACCTCTCAATGTATGCGGGTATTGTCATTTCTGAAAGCATGCAGTATGTGGGTCTTCAGTCCAAAAATGATAAATGGACGCTGTAAGAGAAAGGAATAATCTGAGAGAGCCAAAAATGAGGTTGGTTAAGAAGCGGAGTTACGACCCACACTGCCACCTCATGTACGGAGTTGCAACGACAAGCTACATTAACAGACTGAATGTTTCAGTTACAGTAGCCCAAAAGTGTTTCCTCTAACGTTATAATGGTGGGGGCCCCACACCCCAAAGAAGGCTTTTTTAATTTTATTTTATATGTCTATATAGCACCAGATCACAACATTAAAGGATATCTTTCATATAGAACAGGTCTTCACGTGTCTTCCAATAATTGACCAGTCAATGAGTCGGTTCAGGTGTCTGATTCGACTATCAATCTGACAAATCATATGAAAATGCCATATGAAATGGCCAAGGCTTCTGCTGAACTGATTTTTTTGTTCAACAGCCTATTTTAATACGAAATCAGTGTAATTTTGTTAATAAATAATTAAAAATGCCATGTGTGTGTAATCCAAAGAAGATGAGGACTTATTGACTCATAAAGGCTACGAAAAATCAAGAAAAGTGTGTAGAAAGTATTTTCAAAAGGTAAAAGATGATTCAAGAAAGTGAAGTTCAACTTGTGTTCTTACTTATCAGGTAACAAACACCAACACCATTGGATCATCATTGAATATGGGTAAGGCTGTTGCACCTGCTTCATTCTGCATCCATATCATGTTAATTTGGAAAAAGTTGCAAATGAGATCTGTTCATCTTTCAGAATAGCCATTAGCTGTGTAATTTAAAAAATAAATAAATCGTACATACACAACATACACAACAAAAATCCTTTAAATCTCATGGATGTTTAGGGAAGTCGTTCTTAATTATTTTCTGTAATGCTCAGAAGCCAGAAAAGTTCTCTCTCTCTTGCTCTCTGACACACGCCCGATTGGAAATACTATAGAGAAACTGAAAATATCTATTTATTTATCTGTACTGTACAGACTGACCATAAAACTGGAACCAGGAAAATGCAATAAAACGTAAAGCTGTGAAGCATATTCAAGAGTCAAACTGCATGTTGGGTATGATAAATTTGTACATGTTGGCAAGTCTGTACTAACACTGAAAGTACTCCCTAGTACCCCCAATATTTGAGAAGTTTCTATTGACTTTATATTCTACGTATACGTTTGCAAAATCTAACTGCAGAGGAGCAACTGCAATATTGTACAGTCGGCTCAAACACATTAGTGTAATACAGTTTATTTTATCTTGGCTTCCCTTCTTGGCCTTGGATTCTCACACATCCAAAGATAGGAGCGATCCTATGCCTCATACAGATGATTCATCAGAAAGGCAATTAATCAGACACATAAATCATCTGCATTTTCATACAACCCTGGAATCCTCGTGAAACATACACCACCACCACCACTTTTACTTTTCCAATGCTGGACAAGACTGAACACAGTCTCGGTATTATGAGTAGAGAAAACACTTGGAATAGTAGTGCTAAAATCAAGGAGATATATTAAGGTTCAAATTCCATGCAATATTATTTGTATTTGGAGTATTGTACTGTGGTAAGTATTGAATGATTCCAGAATAATTTAAAAATTATGATCTTAGCAAATATTTTTAATCTTCATTTTTTAAAAGGACAATTATCTGTACATTCGCTGCCATTAACGTTTGCCTATTAATGTTTCTTGACTAAATCTTTACAGATGCACCAGACAACAACAACAGCTGCTAATGAGATTATGTGAGCGTAAAAGCGACCATTGTTTCAAGTCCAAAGAGCTACAATGTTGTTGTTTGGAGCTACTCGCTTTAAGAAATATATGAGGGAAAGACAAAAAGACGCGAGGTGGATTTGGTGTCCACAGTGTGCGTTTTCTAAGTCAACACCCACATCTGCTGCTTATTTCCTGTTCATATCTCTTGCTGAGTTTTCACTCAACGTACTTCTGGCTGAAGTGTCTGTGTTCCCAAATACACAAGTTAGGCAATGTGCAGAATACTTACGGTAAGTTGGTAGAATTGTCCTAAAACTACAATTAATGGCAGCAGGTGGTCACTTATGTTCAAAAAAGTTGCACGGTCCGGTCATGAAAATAAGTGAATAGAAAACTATCTGGGAAATGTTAAAGATACAAGTGCTTTTGACCCAAGAGACAAATACGGTCATTATGTCAAATGTGTGGTCCATCTTTACTATGTAGTTCATTTGGTTTTCACCCAGGCTGTAAGTGAACTTAGTGCTTATACAAAGAAGCCTAGTGTGACCCAGTGGCATGCAGACTTAACCCTGGCCCGGGTTGTGCTCTGACCCAGGGTCACATTCAGCCAAATTCAGTTTAAAAAAAACAATAAACATGGGCCACGATTCCTCCATCCCGTCTCTCATACATACAGCTCTCAATACTCCCTTTATTGTTCAAACATTGTTGAAATGTGCACATTCTGGCCCGACAAGGGGGCAACGCCAGTGCATGCGGCTGCTGATGGACACACGTAAACAGCACGACATCCAAACACACAAAAAAAGCTAGACAAACAACATTTAAAGCCAAGCAAACTGGACAGAAGGATAGTTCCAATGAAAGACATGTCCAAACAAGACATGGCTGTGAATAGGGGCCCACACAGACACACTCTCATTGCAGTCCATGACAATATGTGTATTTATGTAGTCGGGGAGGTCTGATGCCCTGAACATGTCTGGGGTCTATGTTTTGGGGAAGATTTATACTATGGGCCACAGTTTAAATACAGGGTGTCCGCTTTGAGTTTTTCACCCTAGTGAATACACAACTACAGCACAACTTTCAAATAAGGTTCTCAGTGTTTGGGGCCCCAAGATAGCCCTCATAATCCTAACAACCCATTCCACCCCAAGCTCTTCCTCGCCGAGCAGTGCGTCATGACTGCAAGGATGACAGGTTAATGAGGAGAAAATATTTTTATAGGATCACATTTCAGCAGACTCCTGAGAACCAATGGCATCGCTTTTATGGGTATCAGTTCACAGCTTGGCCACTTCTAACTCTTTATCACTTTTAGTCTTTACAGGCAGGCGAGCCATGA
The DNA here is from genome assembly GCF_030265055.1 of Doryrhamphus excisus. NCBI lineage: Eukaryota > Metazoa > Chordata > Actinopteri > Syngnathiformes > Syngnathidae > Doryrhamphus > Doryrhamphus excisus. Next base: position 5,864,114 of record NC_080485.1, read on the forward strand.
CATCTGTCTCATTCAATACAGATTTCCATAAAGCTAAACTGCAGCAACGCTTGGTCTTAAAAGCCCACCTCCTGGAGCCGACTTGACACTGGCCTCCGTGCAAATATATGAATTTCAAAATGCTTTCAAGACCATCCGAGATGAACTTATCAAAGATCTTAATGTACGTTGCCAGCCAAAAATAAAGCGGCCATTTCAGACAAAGTGGCGCAGCTGCTGCAGTTTTGAAAATAAATAGTGGTGAAGTTAATGGCAAGGCAAACACCTCTGGCTGGCAGCTGGAGGGCCCTGGATCTGCTCAGCATGACACCATCTCTAAACTCTCACTTTCAGCCCTGTGACCTTCGCACTCCCCCTCGCCCCAACCATACAACGACTCACACCCCCTACTGCATCGCTGGGACTGCATCTCCTGACCTGACCCCCTGAACCCTGCTCTGTCAAACCCTCACCCTGTCAGCACTACTCTTGGGGGGTGCCAAGTGGCGGCTGCCACAAGACCAGGTTGTAGTCTGTTAGCGATTAGTTAAAAACACAACTTTGGCAAAAAGAGAAAAAAAGTGTTGATGTGGCAAAAAGCAAAAAAAGAGAAATGTTAAAATATTTAAACAAATGTCTGCTGAGAGGCTCACCGTTGGTGGTCTACTGTGGAGCTAAATCAAACAACACTGTTGGAAAGTCTGTCAGAGAGGCTCTAATTTGAAAAGGGAGTCGGCGGGGAGAAGTGCAGACATTATCTTGAGTGGTAATTCTTAACTGGTGCATAGAAGGACTTTGCTGAGCAAAAAAAAATTTTTGTGCTTTTATTCTGAAGGTAATTGCTATAGGTGACGACAACGCTCTGTAGTACTTTTAAAACTCACTGAAGACCAACAACGTTTGTTAGTAGTCTACTGTAGCCTATTTTGTGCTCATGCACATTACTTCCCAAACACATGTTTTTTTTTTATAAAAATGTGTTTCTATGGCATAGTTCTAAGGAAACCATACTAAATGTTGTCATCGGTTTGCTTGCTCACAAACCAGTCTTTCATCCCAATCAGAATGGGGTTTGCTTTCTTGACAGTTGTTAAAAGAGGAGTGAAAACAAATCCCGCTGTAAAGTGTTTGGACCTGTGTGGCCTGTGAAGCATGAGACAATAAGAACTTCAATAAGTTTATCTGTACAGGTATGTTTGTTATTTCTGTGCACACACACACACTATACAGTTCAATGACAAGACTAAAACAACAATGAATAAAACAAACATTTATAAGAAGAAGACAAAAACAAACACAGGACACACTGACGGGGACCTCTGTGGAAAAATCCACCGCAAGATGCCTCAAACTCACTCATCCACTGTCATTCCTAATCTGCCCAGATGTACAATTGACACTGAGAATGTGAGGCCACATTCCCATACACATAACATACTGCATGAATGGGCCCCTTGGGGGGAAATATGCATTCACTCTGCTATCTGAAACTTTTAGCAAGTTATAACTTGCAAGTTTGTACCAAGACAGAAGACAGTTCAAAGATCAATTTCTGATGAAAAAGATTCAAGCTTAAGTTTTAATAAATTACTAGAATTAATGTGCATCGTGGAAAAATCTAGTCAATTTAACATGACAGAGTGACTGCTTATTTCTTAGTAAATTGATAAGCTGTTTGAGAAACAAAAGAACACACAGCAATTAGTAGCAATTTAACACAGCAGTAATTGACAGAAACTCAAATTCTGTCATCTGCTGTTTTCTCAAAAATCATACACAGTGGCTAACACAGAGAAATCAAAACTTTTGGCTCTCCTGGTAGTTACCCGACAAATGACTAGCTCATATATTTTATTTGGTTGAGGAGATGTCGTGAAAAGAGAATGGATGTGCAGCTGTGCCTTTTCTAAAGGTCAACTCTCATATTGCTTGGTAGTGACATGTGTTAAAAGTAAAAAATGTGTATATACGATTTTAGATCAAAAGGCAGACTTAAGATTGGTTCATTTCAAGTAGGGTGCATTGAGGAGGCTTTAGATGAACACGAGAGGCACTTTGGAGAAAAGTGTCAGAAGGGCTAAGACCTTTGGGCTCATTTAGCTTCCAACAGCTTCACCTTCTGCTCCCCACAGCTCAACATCAGAGAGCCAAAGAGTGCCAAAGGGACGGGGACAAGAGCCAGGGGCAGGATGTCACGTCTATCCACAAAAGCACCAGCCAAACCAGGAAGGCTCTGTGGGACACACCGTCCTCTGCTTTGACAACAAAAAGAGGCTCTGACACTGGCCAGGCAACCTCCTGTTCTGGGCTGGTCTCCAAGTCTTTAGTGACTCTGTTCTTAAGGTGCAGCCTTTGGCACTTCTAAGGTCTATGCATCTGTTTCACTTACATGTCCGAATGACAATATCAATGTGAAAACCTGAAAAAAGTGGAATTATATCTTTAACCTGACATGTATGAGTAAGAGTAAATACACACAGTATATAAACAGCATAATACAGTACAGTAGGCCAAAATCAACATAGTTATTTTTAAATCTGTGCTGTCCGTGTAGCAGCACTACATAACAACAACGCTGAAGGAGTTTACCATTTGGTTTGGTGGGAAGTGGAAAGTAGCAGCATATTTAGGCATTTTACATGCCTTATTTTCTGCAGAACTTGAAAATTAAGCCAGATACTACAATCATCAAAATGCTGTCTTGCATACAGTATGTGACTTACAAACATTGGCATGGATATGGTTTCAGCAACACATACAGGAGGAAGTGGTGAGTGGAATGAAGAAGAATGGCGTTCAAGGGCTTTGGGTGGTGTCCAGCAGGGTTCACAAGCTGGTGTTTGGATGATTTAAAAATAGGAAGCAGCAGGACTTAGATCTAGAAATGAGTAAACCTCCAATACAATGGAGTTTAGGGGCTCCCCAGCTTAGAGACTTGAACAATTTCACAATGTGTGGGCATTAATGAACTTGGGCTCATATGCAAATGGGACAGTGTGGGGGAGACATTTTGGGTGCACACAGCACAGTGTGTGAATGAGCATGGGGTGGGTCTCTGAGGGAGTGTAAGAGCACTAAGGTGGGAACTAGGCAACCTTCTCACCCGTGTTCTGTATTTTTTTTTGTCAGCAAGATGCTCACTCAAAACAGATAAAGAGGGTTGGATGGGGTTAGGTGCTGCGGAAACAGTGCAATCAGACAAGTGACAAGGCTTTAACCACAGAAATATAGTTTAAAAATGGTGAAGAAAAATATGCTGAACCCAAAGCGAGATGTCAATATATATATGTTTTTTTTATGTGGCACTTTGCCATAATGCTCAACAAGACATCAGTCTCCAATGGGCAAAGAAACATCTTAATGGAATAATGGAGGAGTGAGCCAATGAATGAAAGAAGGCATGAGGCTGCTAATCAAACTAAGGCGTCTGGAAAGGATGTCATCTTCATCTTCCACTGTCACACTGCTCTCGGAACGTGTGGATTTGGCATTGGAATGTGAACAAAGATAAAATGGAAGTCCAATAAAAGTGTATATTTTACCATTTTTGGATACTCTGCCCAGTCCTGTGACGACTGCAATGTTGCAAATAAATAGCAGGGACAGTTTGTGTGGGCTATGAATTGCAAATTCAACGTAATAATTTACCTATAATATTGTATATTCGTATATACTGTAACATGCTGTTGAGATTAAGTCAGAAAGAAATGTGTTGATGTGAGGCAAACATACCTTATACCGCATCTTGGGACAGGAGTAAATGTAAAAGCCCAGGTAGTAGTGGGACAGCTTGGGGGACTGTTTCTGTAGCTGCCTAGTAAAAGCAATCTCCCTACAATGGAAAAAAGCACAAAGCAGGTGTTTTTAGATGGGGACTATCACATGGCACATGCACCGTTCAAAAACACAGGAAATCACAAAAAAAACTAGTGTTCATTGGTAAACACTCTTGCTCATAAAATGAAAAAAGATCATAACCCATACAGGTACATGTACTTGTAACTCCATATCATTGTCAGTTAGATCTATTGAAAGATAATTTGCTCTAGTTCTAATTCTGGAACAATTATCAATATCAACAATATCAACATGGAACTTTTGGGGTTTTTTTTAAGCTCTCTACAAATAAATATATTGTGAAGTAGGGATGTTCCGATCAGGATTTAAATGTATTACTGGCTATATTAGGGGTCACCAGGGGTTTTTTTCTTGGGAGAGAGCTACTCATTTTTGTAACAATTATTTTCATAGCTTATTTCAAGCCAAAATGAGTGAATATCCTTGTTTTACCACAACATTAACACAATTCTGGTATCCAAAACTCATGTTTTGTATTTCACAATGCATTTAATTACAATTAGTACCCAAGCTGAGGAAGTAAACACAGCTTTTCTTGTCTCATGTCATTGCACAAAAACAATTACCTTTCTTTAAGGCACTGATCCATTAAGCACAAAAGTAGGTAGTAAAAAATGAGATTTCCAACTCAGAAGATATACAGCTTCTTCAAATACAGTAAATGTATTGCCTTCTTTATTTTCTCCCAGGGTTTTTTCCCTAATTGCATCCTTGAGCTAACCGTGTTTTTCTGCCGTTTTCTTTACTATACCATAACTAAATTACGTCTCCTTTTCTTTCACCCTTCCTTCTACCACCTTTCATCCAATCAAAGGAAGGGAGAGAATTCCTTTTCTTGCAATACTTCAGAATGAGAGAAAGAGGCCTTAACATAAAATAGATGCTCTAAAAAATAAGACACGGGACAAAGCAGGCCAGGGGAACGAGGGGTACAGAAGTGGAGAGAGAGCAGGGGGAGAATATAAAAGAGCAGGTTGGAAAAGGGGAAAGGAGGCAGATACAGCGAGGTGCTAGAAGGTCACCCACTTGCTGCCAGGTTCCTGGGTTCCCACCCCCTTTCCACAAAAGGCCTCGATTGAGTGAGGGGGGGGGTCAAGAAAAGCAAGGGGTCCATTCACAAAAAGCTCTGCAGACCCCCCTCCTTTCTCTTGAGCCCTTCACACCCCCACTTTCACAGCAATGGCAGCAGCTTGAGTTTGCTATTATCCCCTCTTCAGCCATCTGACACTCCAGCACAAGCCAATTATCAAGCCCTGATGTGCACGCACACACAGACACACACAGACGCACAATGGGTCCGCAGATTGTCCATGCCTAGAAGTGCAGCCTTATATGCACGACACAACCTCTCATGAAACAGTATTGGACCTGCGTTTAATAGTTCAGTCTGACGGTACGTAGTGTATGTACATGTGTCTCCCAAAATACATGTACAACATATTGCTTCAGGTATTTCTATTCTTGTTAGCACTCTAGAGTGGAAGGACCCTGACCCCTAAATCCATTGCAGCCGCCCTAAGCATTCTGCAAGATTGAAATCCCTGTGGTAGGCTCATACCAGCTCCGTGCGGTGTAGCTCCGGTTGTGTCGGCTACACCGTACAACAGAAATAATCAGTTTGGGGTCTAACGCTCATATCATATCATCTTCATTATATCTATACAAGTAATTGATAATACTTAGATATCGTCCAAATGGTCACTCTATCAACATTGAACCCTCAAAAAACAACAATATTAAGTAATTAAATGCTATTTAATAATAATAAACATGAAAAAAGATGCGTTTTGTACTTGTACTCATTGTATGCAGTCAATAGGCACCAAAAAACCCCACAAAAATCTACAACACAGCGGCTGTGTAAGCAAATTCGGCTATTGTTTACAAAAACTTCCTGTACACAAAGCTAGTTATCACGTAAACATCTGCTCTCGCCAGTCAGTGTGGGTGCCACTTTGCGGCAAGCCAGACTGGATCAGGACCAGAGCTGCAACGGATTCAGTGTGAGCCCGGGGTGAATCACTGCCCTCTTCAGTTTCCAAGGGTGAACAACACAAGCACAAACTAATTTTGGTTTTGCTCCTGAAGCATTTCACTGTGGCTTGATAGCTATTTTTTTACGCATTCCCTACATTGATTATTGTGGCATAAATGTCCAGGCTTCCATCATGGATATACAAAGTTGCTACACTTTTTTGGCACAGGCAGCCAAGTTGACCACAGGGTGTCCAGAAATGATCAAATTGCTGTGCTGCAAACTACAAATCACAAGTCCAATATCTTTGAAGGGGTCTCTGAAAAAGCTTTATTATGTTACCTTTTACTGGAAATGCAAGACATTTGACTATTATACTATTATGTGTGGTGCTTGTGTATACCGCATGCTCAGCTAAACCACAATTGGAGCACTGCCTCCACCAATCAAGTGTGAAGACAGGAATGTTCCTCACCAACACTATAGGCAACTTCCCAAGTATATACATATCAAAGAAAATATTTCTGGAGGAGGGGGGCTATGAAATAATAAAATCAGGGGATAAATAGAACAAAGACAGAATGCTCCATAATGAAAGGCAGGCGCTATAAGCTTTAACATGTGACTTTTTACAGAAACAATATTTCATTTCAAGTCCGTTTATTGCTAATAAATTAAAGTTGTAATCTTGAAACTAACCAGTCAGTCTCTAGGGCGACCAATGCAAGACGAAACAACCAACCTGAGAGCAGAGTAGGAGCCCAGAGACAAGGAGGCAAAGTCTGGGTGGTAGTACAGGTAGACAGACGACACACAGGTAGGCAGGATATCGATCACTCCCACTGCCACAATCTGGCCATCGAGCCAGTACTGCTGGTGAAAGGAACCATAACCCATCTCTGGCCCATCAGTTGAATATTCTGCCTGAGACAGGAAAAACAAAGTGGAAGAGGGGCAAAAGCATTACAACTATATCAAATATTTGTACTGTGCTTGTGTGCAAAAGTGCATTGTAACCTATTATGTGCTTTCCTCCTTTCTGCTAGGCCTCGCACATTATCATGGGGTGTACAGTAGCCTCACATTCAGCCTGCTAATGGCTCCCAAATGTGAAATGAGTGCAATAGCAGGGCGGAGTTAGTCTACAGTTGGTACTGGCTACAGACACTCTCCAGGAGAGGCCTTTTTCATAAAAGGGCCCCACGTGAGCAAAAAAAAATCACTTCACCAGCCAGCTGTAGATTGCCGCCAAATTGTCTCCTGTAAGTCTATGTCTGCTCTTTCCATATGGCACCAAAGAATGTGTTGGCATGCACATGCAAAGTGTCTCAAATACAGTACAGCGGTAGTCTGGTTAAAGTATTTCTCTTTGTCTTTAATAGGGTATAAATGTGTAGTTTATATACAGTACAGGCCAAAAGTTTGGACACACACACACAATACAACCCTGTGGTCCCAACACCATTAATAAGCCAAGAAATTCCACAAAGTAACCCTGACAAGGCTACCTCTTGAAGCTCATTGAAAGAACAGCAAGGGTTGGCGGCGCTATCAAAAAAGCTACATTGAGGAATCTAAAATATAAGACATATTATGCCATATATTTCACATACGTTGCATATATGGTTTGCATGTTCAATGGTTCGAGTACATACAGATGTACTGTACATACACATCTTCTATAATACTCAATGGAAATATTTGAAAATGATGTGCTCCCTGCACTAATCCCCGCTCCCCCCCATTAAGGACATCGCAAACAGCCGCTGCGTATCAAGAACCCATCGGATCTACTCTGACCCCACACACCCCCAGCATGGACTGTTTTCTAGCCTGGCGTCGGGGAGAAGGCTCTGCCGCATCCGCTGTAGAACAACCAGGTTTAGTGACTGCTACTTCCCCCTGGCCATCAGACTGCTCAATGCCAAATAAGCCCCTCTACCTGCCCACACGCACACGCAAAATTTTAAATGATTATTATTTATTCTAAATTATTTGTACAAATTACTGTTTACGCTGTACATTGTTCATATTTGATGTCATCTATTTATTCTCCACATTATTATTTACTATTTATTATTACAGCAACATTTCGTTGGCAATTTCACTGCTGCTTTATTGTGCAATGACAATAAAGAAAGTCTATCTATCTATCTATCTAGCTATCTATCTGTTATGCAGTATTTTATATTTTTATATTTTGTAGCGCAGAGTAACTAACAAATACTGTGGATACTGTCATGGGAGTGAAAAAGCATTTATTGTGAACTTAGAAATAGGCATGTTTATGTGTAATGGTTTTATATAATGACAGAAAATGCTTCTTATGTTGATTGCATCCAGCCGGCTAGAATAAGTAATATTTAAGCCTGCACTAATCCCCGTTCATCGCAGTTAACGGCATACAATTTGTTTAACAATGCATTTTTTCAATAATAGGCCTAAATGATTGATTTGTTAGTATATATTTAAAAACCTGAGAGTGAAGCTGCAAATTTCAAACCACAATGTGGTGAGGGATAACTGTATAATGCAATATAGATAGATGTACATTTCAAAGTAATGCTTAAAGTTGCTGCAAATTACAGCAACAAAGCAACATCATTTTTTGTACCGTAAAGGCTGTGCAACTAATGTGTGCATACATTTGTCTTTGTGCACATAGACTTTTAGTTATGGCACAGATGTTACTAATCACATAAAGCCCTGTGCCTGCAAAATACAAGCTTCAGCAATGCAATTAGTATCAAGTTTGTTTTCCAACCATTTCATTTCAAAATGACTGCAGTGAATTAGGTCTGTTCCTTGTCTGTCGCCCCAACTAAAATCCTTTCACTTTTATGAGTAAATATATTTTCTTCATGTGGCACTATATCAGGGGATAATGATATGAATGTGTTAATGTGGGTGTACTCCATATTGGCTACGACTCACTGGCAAGTAGCCAAAGAAAAAAAGCAATTATTTGGAGGGCGTTACCTACGTATGTGTGTGTGTGTGTGTGTCCATCTGTATGGCAGACTGTTATTTCTTGGCATAAGTTCCATGAAAAACATCGGAGTCGTTTTTATGAGCATAAAGGAAAGAATGGCCCTCTTTTATGTGTCTATATTAGGGATCCGCTGATCAATTGTCACTGATCAATATCAACGTTAAAAAATGATTTGCAAATGCCGACAAACACCTTTCAAAGTCGATCAGAAAAACATTTGGCGTGCAGTGGAAAATCCTACATGGCGCGTCTCGTATTGTTTGATCTTGCATCTTTGTTTACAAACTTTGCCTAGCTGTACTTTGCATTGGCGGCAGCTACCTCCTATCTCACCAGCGGATTTTGAAGCACTCACAAAAGGGTCAAAGAATACTTAGGAGCATCCCTACTTTATGTGGTTATTGGTAAAAAAAAAAAAAGACATTTTCATGACCCTACTTGGAATCTGCATTATTACAATTAAGGTTAATGTTGTGTATGTTTGTTTAGAAGTTCACAATATGTTCAAGGCTGATGCTGTCTTGCTCACCTGGATGTCACTTCAAACGACAGCTTAATGGTTAAGTCATTGCCACTGTAACAATCTAAATTTCTTTGGAACACTTCAAACAACCCCAGAGCGTCACTTGCACCCCACAAATCACTAGCATATGGCCCAAAGACTGGACCATACTTATTTTGACGTTTTTTCTTCTTTTTTTTTTTTTTTTACCTGCATGTGAGGGCAACTCCTATTGTGAAACGGTAGGTGTGGAAAGAGAGAGTGCACTTGCCACTACTGCTAATGCCGCTACCAGTTCTCTTGCAATAACAGTATTCAAATGCAGAAATACTACATAAAAAATGTAGCCTGAAGATGTGTAATCATACAACGGTTCAGCAAAATATACAATGACACATTGGTAAAACAGTGATACCATCCAAACTGACATATAGACTTTTAACCAAAAAGATGGTGTTTGTACTTTTATCGACTAGTGAAGTCACAGTGTGCAAACTATATGAACATCTGGGGCAGAAGTTAGCAGCACGCATGCCCCATCTCACTTCACCAGGGTCATGTGAAATAACACATGCATGACTGCCGTTCATCATGTTAACAGGTACTGATGTCCAGCCATGTATCAGACAACACAAATTAATTAAAATGTCTGTTAGGGTATGCAAATGTATTTTTAAAAACATTTACATCACCACCCGTGTTCTAACTTGATCCATCTGCAATTCTGTTGAAATAGAACACAACCCCCCGCCCCCCACCAAAAAAAAAAAACTAGGTGCCTAATGGCTGCCGTTGAATTTGAAAGCTTATTGTTTGCATACATTAGAATAAATGCAGGCATAAGTGAACCATGCACACCATGTGGTGAGTGTGTGTATTTTAATAGCTCTCAGATTGAAAACAGATGGAAGCCAACACGCAGAGGTAGAACAGAGAAGCCACATACAATAACTCTGACATGAGAGGGGAGGACCGGGTGGGAGATCAGAGCCAGGAATAAAAACAAGTTGGGCGATGTGTGGCGGGGCCATATGAGTAGAGATGGCATGCTAAATCCATCAGAGATGAAGAGTGAGTGAAAGCAGCGCATGAGGGAGTGAATGCACAGAAAGTTGTTCAGTGTGCCTGGCCAGCTTTGATGGGGTGATAAAAGCTTGTCCCTTATAAGCGCTAATGACGCTCATTAAGGAAGACCCAAGGGAAGCCACAGGGCAACACTACAGGGATTGTTTGTGTGCACCTCGTTCCAATTAAAGTCGCTGTTCTAAGTGTCCATTCGAGGTTTGATTGCTGGTGTAATTGTCCTGAGGTGATAAGTCCTCAAGTGTTTCTACAAGCTCAAGTTCACCCAGTCTGCTAAGTGCTCAGTGATGGCTGACTGCAAATGTGTGTCACTCAACGCTAAGTGTGCCAGAGTTTAACTATGAATCAATGACTATACCATTAGTGTAATCCATGCCGTATTTCAAAAGTATTCATTCATTCATTTTCTACCGCTTATCCTCACGAGGGTTGTGGGGGTCCTGGAGCCTATCCCAGCTGTCTTCGGGCGAGAGGCGGGGTATACCCTGGACTGGTCGCCAGCCAATCACAGGGCACATATAGACAAACAACCATTCACACTCACATTCATACCTATGGACCATTTGGAGTCGCCAATTAAAAGTATATAATTTTGAGTAGTCAAGAGTACAACTTTTATAGCACTATACAATTTCTATGCATTACTCACACAGACAGTATTGTCTGAACAACTGCCAAGAGTACCAAGATAGTTTGGTGTAATCAAAAGGTCACAAATGGTTATCTGAGGCTGCATGACTACTGCCATTTCTGAGGAGCTGTGGTTCATTGAGGAACATTAACATTTGACATTAATGTTTGACATTTAGAAGGAAAGCATGATCCCCATCCTTCAGAAACTGAAAAGCACGGCAGGTTGTGCACGTGCTAACAAGCCCAAACACACCTCCAAGGTGACAAGCACCTTGCTGAAGAAGGTAAAGGGGAAAGTGATGGAGGAACAACGTTTGTCTCCTGTCTCACTTGAACATGTGGGCCATCCTGAAGCGGAAGGAGGAAGAACGGAAGGTGTCTATCATCCACCAGCTCTCTGATGGGAGATTCCAGTAACCAGCTTTGTGTATTTTAAGCCTATGATGATGAAGGCCGAGCTAGATAACAACAGTGGTGCTCATGTGATATATTGACATTTTGGGTACAATTCAGACACATTCACTCACTGTGAGGTGTAGTAACTTGTTGCCTCCATTTGATTGCTGTATTTTTAGAGTACAAGAAACTAAACTGTTATAAAAGCTGTGACTACTATAAGTTATATTCAAGTTTCATTTATATAGTCTCTTGAGAAGATACTGGATAATGAAATGTCTGGTGAAATGTGAGCGATATACTCATTTTGAATAAGACGCTGCCCATTTAGTAGCTTGTCAAAGTTTGGCGGTGCTGAATGAAGCTAGCTATTAGGCCCCTTGAGTGCCAAAGACAGGCCAGTAGAATCGTTTCAACAAGTATTAATCTCGACTGAAACCATATAATGCAAAGCAGCAATGAGTCCACATTTCATCAAGGGCTGAGTATCAGATCTGGACGTAGTTTCTGTCATCACACAATCTGGACAACACATTTTAACATTTCACCTTGAACACATCCTTTCAGTTGAACAGAGTAAGGTAACTCCCCCCTATGAAACTATACCCTTTTCCTGTATCCCTCAACCAGCACTCAATCTCACTGGAGGGCTTTAAAAGAGTTGAGTGACTAAGAGGTGTAAGAGGAAAGGAAATTACATTTTAATTAATCTGTCAAATTGTCTCGGTTGGGTAATATGTGGGGGGGAAACACATATACATACAAAGACACTTTGAATAAAGGTTTCATTCAAGTGTGGCCAGTTGAAATACATACCTCTAAAGGTGAATCGCAGAGAAATCGCCGGAACTATTGAGAGATGTAGAGGAGAAAAAACAGAGGATAAATGGTGAGTTCTCACTACGACTTAAATTTCACAAAGCATATATGAAAACCATTCCTATCTCTACGATTGTCATAGACACAAGTCAGCCGTCAATGTTTGATCTTTGCCCAGGTGTAACATATCAAGTACCCCGACACTAAGGGGGCATGAAAAAAAAGGCAGTGTTGACACAAATGAAAACATTTATGCAGTCAAAAGTAGAAAAGGGGAGACAGTGACAGCAGTAATTCTGGCATGTTAAAACCTGGCATCTATTTTCTCCATCCTTTCAGGTCTGGATACTTGGTAGGGACTATTATCATTGCAATTTCTTCAGCTAGAGTGAAAATGCTTTAACTGTCCCCAATGTGTATGGACTAATGGAGGCTCACACTCTGTGACAACAGTAAGGATAGGATTTAACAGGCTTGGATGTTGTGTTTTCATCATGTATTTTCATCATTTTTGTACCAGGATTGAGAGCAGTGTATTTGCAGGTTAGCTTGGCCTGCCAGTCAAAAGAACAAACTGAGAACTACTGCATCTTTAAAGCATTCTGTAGAATTCAATAAAACACACACTCATGATAGACCCTATGAATATATTTCCAAAATTGATTTCAGTCGAGTTCTGTTATCAATTTGCTATGCTGTACTTTCCTCTAAATTCTTCCGCTCAAACACAGACCCTGTTTAGGGTCACAAATCTACAAAAATAGATCAAGCATTGCCATAACACTGACATACACAGCAAGTAATGACAACCAGTGACCAAGCAAAACTTGACACTGGAAAGATTTTTGTGTCCCAATCCTACGTTTGGGAAATCATATCTGGTATATGGTAAAGTGCCGCTAGCGAGAAATAATTTCAAGAAAACGTATGTGGGCAATTGTCAGAGTTTACACTTTTTCAAACAAATATTCAAACAGTCTGTTTATATTAAGGCTTGCCCACAAGGAGGATATTATGGAGGACATTTTGTGACTTCCTTTACGATTGCTCCTGTTGTTATATTCTTCCATCCGACAGCTCAAGGCCATTGTCCAGCTACGCTTGTTTCACTACAATGGCGCCACCTAGTAAAAATATCATATATAATATAATTTCCATTTCCATAGCCATTCCAGAGATGCTCAAGGGGGAAAAAAGTTTAGTCAGTGCCTAAATGCAATCCCGTGCCAGTAAAATGTAATTTTCCACTAGTAACTTTACTGTCAACACATTACCAACAGCAAGGCTCCCCAAAGTGCTATATGCTGAAAGGCACAAACACTTTTATTGAAAACTCACAAAAAACAGTTTAGTAAAAACAGCTGCAGTTAATAGATGATGTCATTTTAAATGGGCCTCACTAAAACAGGCTGCCGTGTAGTATCCAAACAACCTAGTAATACATTTATATGATTTCAAAAGTGTGTGTGTGTGTGTGTGAGAATTAAACACATTTTCACACACACACTCCACCTCAACTATCGCCAGAGTCTCGAAATGGCACTGACCAAACAGCCTTGCCAACTGTACAGTGATTTCACAATCACTACCAGGACATTGGACAACACTGTGTTTAGAATCCAAGAGCAAGGCTTAACATTACAGAGTAAAGCACGATAGAGAGTGAAACGTGCGGGTGGAGTCACCAAAGCCTGACGGCAACAAGGCAACACCGCATGAATGCAATCTCAGCTTCCTTTCTCTGGTGCAACCACACAATGTCTGTAAACAGATTGTGTCTTGAGTATCCTCTGGAACCTTCTCATTGGCAACACATGGTGTCCATCACTTCCTTTTACTCTGCCTTTCCTACAGTAAACACTCATCTGTGTGTGATTAAAAGGGTAAACAGTCATCTCAAAACACACACACACACACACACAACTTATAAACACACCAATTTGCCTAAGCCAAATTTCTACTGCAGATATTTGCAATTGTGCTCTTTAAAGACCACAACTTTATTTAGTTTTAAGAGAGTTCCAAGAAGTGTTCACCCTCTCACAGTAAAAAGGCACATATTGAGAAAATAGTATGTGGAAAAACGGTGGAGTCTCTAAAAATACTGCAGGTTAGTAAAGTGGAACAGTTGGAAACAGCTTATGTCCTTTCTACTGTCAAAAATATCACTCTAAACAAGGTTCAAACATGTGTTGGGTATACTTATCCAGCCAGATCATACACTTCCATAAAGTTTTGGAGAACATCTTACTTAAAGTATGTTTCATAATTTTTTTCTAGCTACTTATCAGTATTCCTAAGGTTATTCTTTTTTCACATGTACCTCTCTAAATTAAAGTCATTTTCCAAACACAGGGAATGGAGATTCTCAACTTGATGTAGGCAAAATTACTACTCTTAGGTGTAGTACAGCAGGAAATAGTATATACACGACGTATATACATCCTGATAGAAACAAGACTCCACCAGACTTTTATACATGTGTTGCTATCTATGCACCAATACCAGGTGCTTCATAGAATGGCACTGTGCCTTTGCATGAACTTTTTGCAGAAAAGCAATATGACAATATGGACATTCAAACCAGTTCACCTTTAACTCACCTCCATAAGAGGGTGGGTGGCCTTATAACACTTAGAAACAAGGTAATGTTATTTTGGGTAGTGAGAGTCTTTAAAGTCTTAAAATGAGCAGAGAGCAGTACATGTAGCTACTGACATCATTCAAGAGAAGAAGCTATTTATAGACATACCATTTTACACTCAACCTTTCTCTACAACTAACACTATAGCTATGTTATTTTGAATGGGGCAACAACGGTCAATTTGCAAAATATAAATAACGATTATGATATGATTATGATAACTTCTAGCGCTGCCCAGGATTAAAAGAACTGTTTCAAGTAAAGTCAAAAAGTCTGGTCTCGGGGGAAAGGGGGAACTGGAAAATAGTTGCACAGCTCACAAACATAATATTAACAAAAATGCATAGGTTGGTGAGGAAAAATGCAGTGCATTCAGTGCAGATGAGCTCATCTGCTTTTTGCTAATGGCAATGTTTTTGACCGTGGCTGTATAATTAGGCTGATTTGGTTGTGGTCCATACAGCACAGCCAAAACGATTGGCATCTTTGGCGAAAAACATTGGTGGAATGCCAATATTTTTGGTCATGACTGTGGCTGAAGACCATGGAAACTTGGCTACCAACAAACAAGAAACGATGTGGCAACTAGTCTGAGCGTAAAGTAGTAAAAGCACAGTATATGATGTTAAACAGGAAACATAAGTTCCAAAAACAGGAAATAAAGGTAGAAACATTGGGAAACCTAAACCAAAGTCTAACCTATCACACAAAATATATAAAAAACTGCACATTATGTGATTCAATTTGTTCAGTTTCTTCTTTTATTAACTTTTTTAACTTTTAAAACCAAACCTGAACACAACCTGAACACAGCTTTACGGCTGTATGAAATAATTAGTTGATGTCTTCTGCTGCTGAGACGAGTATTTTTTACCTCGTTTTTTTTTCTCCACCTTATGTATATAAAATCAAAATCATGCAGTACCTCACTCTCACTACATTCGCTGGGGTCATCCCCATGAATGGCCATCTGGTAGCGAGCGTACAGCGCGGCAGACTGCTGATAGGACGCAGTGAATTGTGGGTCCTCAAAGCTGACAGCCACTAGCCTCACCTTCAAGCACAAAGCGTAGAGGGGAAAAGCAGTGAGGTTCAATTAGATGTTTAAAATAATGTTTGGGAATGCCTTTTCAGTCTCCCGGTTAGCAATTACCGCAGCAACTGGCTGCTTTTACTATGTACAAAAAGGACAAATGAATGAAAGAAAACGTTTCTAGGAGACTGAATGGATGGATGTTTTCAAACCGTTGGCTGACATGCAACTTGAAGATGAGGCTAGCGCGTAACTATTATCTAACTTCACCACCGTAAAAAGCCTCGAGACCCGTCTCACCGAGGCATACCAGAATGGTTCAACTGACAGCAGCAAACAATAACAGCTCTTGGAGTTTCTTCAGCATGGCCCTGAACATTACTACCCAACCATAGTGCCTAATCTAGTACTACACCGACAAATGAAATTGTTGTGTGTAGTGTCCAAACCTCAAGCATAAACATGAGGTGATAAAAAGGGTACAGATGAGATTAGAACGTAAAGGCTTGGAGGGTTAGGCTGTCAAGCTGCCCCCCCCCCCCCCCCCCAAAAAAAAACCCAGACCAGACTAATAGCCCCACCAGCTGACTGAAGGCCAAGTCAAAACACCTGGAGAAACACTGCTCTCATGGAAACATTTTGCCCTCCATTTCTCTCTTTGATTACCTTTCTTTGACACATCCATGCAATTTTGGACTGAAATCTAATGGTTTTCATTTCTACAGACATTTTAGATTGTTTTCCCCATAAGCATTTTACCTTCTATGTATGCAAATCTACAGTATATTGTATATTAAAAATTACAGTACCATAGTGTATAAATGGATACTTTCAACAACACTACATTTTTTGTATTTGTGAAAAAAAAAACATAACAATAAGCACTGATATTTGAATTTAAATAATATATTTTCTTAAACAACTACAGGAATGAGCCTTTAGATGCCCCCATGGATCCATGTCTATCCTCTCCCACCCGCTATGAGAAGGCCAACAGCAGCTTGACCTATGCCTGCCACCCCCTGACCTGGCTCTCGGAAGGTTTGTCAGGAGGGTCCTTGTGAATGGCCATCTGGTAGAGTTTGTACACCTGGTAGGAGGCGTCGAAAGAGGCTTTGAACTGCGGGCAAGGGGGATTGGAGCGCACTAGCCTCACCTTCAAAAGAACATGGCAGACAATGGTTAACATTAAAATGCAGTAATGTGCGGAGGAATCCTAAAAAACAGAAAACAATAAAGAAAAAGCTGAATAGTTACTGTGGCACAAGAGGGTGACAAAAACACTTTTCTGAGTGACTCAGTCTGCCACAATAATCAATAAATGAATCAATCAAGATAAATAAAAACAAACTAGATAGTTTTGTCAGCCTTGATATACTGATTTGTATATGTGTGTTTGTTTTTCTACTCTCTTCCTACCAAACAGGCTGGATAACAAGAGAGTTCATCTGTCTCAGCACCTGGGCGCAATGGTTCTATAGCGGAATGAATGGAGCGAGTGAACCCTTCTGTCAGTCATTCAGTCCCTTTGTCCCTGTGGGGGTAGGCAGGGCACTGGTAAGTGCACACACAGAGTGCTGCAAGTGAAAGTTGTGACTCGTGAGGAGTACCAAGCAAGTAAACGCAAATGAGTAATTCTTAAAAGGTTCAGCAGCGACAGTGCAGTTACTTTGAGTATTTCTGGATTATTTCTCTATTTTTTGTTATTGTTGTTGTCAATATTTAAACAATAACAAAAGTCAAAAATCAACTTATTTAACTGCAATATTTGCTAAATAGTCCATTTTATGTCATTGTTTTATTTATTATGTGGTTTATTAATTTTATTGAAAATTGCTTTTGACCTTCCAATTACAATGCAACTCTTGAGAAATTAAAGAAAATGGTTTCAAAATAATGTTGATAATAATATTATTTATCAGCAATAATTACTAGGACAACATGTACGTATGTCAAATCCAATACAGATTAATGTATACTCTTCTATATGTATTCATACACTATACTGGAAAAATTTTTTCTCTCTTAATAGAAAAGAACAAGACAGACATCAAATAAAAATGAATTATATTTGCTCAGATTGGCCCCATTTCATTAACCACCTCTTCAACAATAAGCTTTTATTGGCCAAAGAGGCTGTGCCGCTTGAGTCCTCTAGGCGGACAGGATAGGGTCTTGAACCTAGAGTTTATTTGATTTGGACCTAAGCGGGACACTCTCATATGACTACTTGGCATCCACTTCTCTTAGTCAAACAGAAATGTTGGGCCTCATATATGAAAGGCCATTTCTCAAGTTCAATCTTTAGTTTTGTTTTACAGCTGAAGTTATGTTTGGATAGTATGAACTACTTGTGGCAAGTTGACACTAGCATTTATACTGGTGAGAAATATGTTTGAGTGCCATCACAACAATACATTATAGCAACAAGCTTGCTCAATAATGTTTAAATGGAGCCAAATAATAAAGGTAAAATTTTGATTATGATGAGACTAATGTTCCATTATCCAAATACTGTCTAGAAACACTTTTCTCCAAGTCTGGAGAAAAATATGTTTTCATACAGGTGAGTCAGCCAAGATATTTCGCCTGAGTCTAATGCAGTTTCATTTTTTCTCATTTGGATGAGTTGTAAAAGGTAATATAATAATATTACGTTACGGTAGAAGTCTGCTGGATTCTGAAAGACTTCTTCGAGAATCGTGTCATTATATTGCCCCCTGGTGGGTATGAATTGAACGACAATCTATTGAATATTTGAATAATAATATTTATTGAATTAACCGAATAAGGAGCCAATGTAAAACCGTGAATACTGACGTAATCATGTCAAATGATAAATGCAAATGAGCAGGTTCAAAAGATAGCCTCGGGCATGCAGAGAGCAGAGCAAGCAATTTCTCTGTTGTTTGACTAGTCTCAACACACAAACATGGTGAAGTCACTGAGGCTAACAATAATGGAAGCCAGAATTAACATTTGTTGGAGTGATCAGGCTATTGTTTATCTCATGCCACACAAAAAATGACAACCTAAACCACCTACTGCTTACCTCAAGGCAATGAGACGAGCTGTCAGGGCATATCTCACTAAGGAAATCTTCCAGGGTTTTGGGCTGGTTGGTCAGGGTATGGTTTGGGGGGCTAGTGGTCAAAGTGGAGGAGACCCCAACACTGCCATGTTTCAACTGCTCCTTCTGTATACGCCGCTCCTTCCTCAAGTCTTTGGCCTTGCGACAAAGGGGTCGGTTGGGATCTGATCCTTTACCTGCGCATCATCAAGAAGAGATGGTAATCAAAGAAATAAGACTAACATACTCTCAAATATTCACAAAAGCACCAAATCTTGTGACTTACAATTTAATTTGGTATTGGCATCACTCACACTGAATGTTATCTAGTTTAACATCCTCAGTGGCAAGAAGGCCTTTTTTGGCTCAGCCTGGCCCTTAAACCCCACACCTCCCTTCTACTCTTCCTTTTCCAACACCATCTCTTGGGATTCTTGCCAAGCCCCCTAGCTCTCCAGGCATCCCATGTCAACAGTTTATACGCCCACATCCTGTTTGGAGCAATAAGGAAACGAGGACCATTTCCTGCTTGTCAAAATGCCAGACACAACCATCGGCTCACTTTTTAACTTTCACCTCGGGAAACCCAGCATTTTCGTAATTGAGACAGCTTCTGTTCTTTGGTTTGGTCTGAGGTTTTTTTTGTGTTTTTGTATGACAATTTGACCTATTTTTATTAATCACACAATGGTGTTTTTACCAAAAATGTTTCCAATGAAAGTTAACTCAAATCTTTGTTGAGAGTAGGTTTTATTATTCCAGCTATCATGAAAGTTTAAACATTTAAAGGGATTTACAGCTCAGTTTAGAGGTATCCCTCTGAACAGTACATTGGGGTACAAGCACAATGATCTCAATTCTGGGATGTGTTAATCATACTGCCTGAGACATCATCTCCTCTCAGGTACTCCTGAGGACAGCACACACGTGTCACGTTGAGCATTACGTTTGACAGATCATTTCCTGTGGAAGACACATGCTCCCACTCCAGCAGTTAGCACTTCATAAAGGTATGACACCCTCCCTCCCTGGGTCCCAAAGCACAACCTCTAAAGTAGTGTTCAGAGTAAAACCTGTAGAGGTGAGACCATTGCTGTGATTATTTCAATGCGTCACAAATCAATAACAACAAGGTTTTCCTATATTTTAGGGGAAATGACCATGGACACAATTTCAACATAATGTAATTTTAACGGAGGACACTGTTTGAAGACATACAATAACTGTACAACCATGTCATACGACAGCAGCAGTAGCAGAGAAGAAGAGCAAGGCCATTATAATATTCTAAGATGAACAGCTTATCAGAGTTCTTACCAGGTTTAGGAGCTGTGGCTGTTGTTCTATCTGCGACAGAGTCTGAATCTTTTACAGAGACTTCTGATCCAGTGGGTGTCACGTCTAAATCTTTCCTCTCACCTTCCGGGATAGCAGGACACTCCACTATTTCCTTTTCAATGTCTGTAATAGCAGACTTTGTTATTTCCATCCTCGGTGCTCGTGGACCCACATCTTCACACACTGAATCCATCGGTTCCACTAAAAAAAAGAAACAATTTCTTAACGCCACATAATAATACAAAGTGGAGAATGAAAATTTGAAAACAAAAACATTGTCCTGTTTAAAGAAAATACTCACCATGTTCATCACCAGGTCCTTTTTGTAATTCTCCTTTAGAAATAAATTTATTCATCTTCTTTAATATTTTCTTATGGGATTTGGAAGGCTGGAATTTTGCAGCATGACACCTTGATGGGGAGCATAGAGTAGGAACTACAGTTGGAATGTTTCCAAGCAAATGCCATTGAGAATGCTAATGTCATTCATGTTGGAAAACCATTACCTGATGGTGTACTGTGGACAGCATGTCTTCTTCATTATGGGCTTGTACACATATTTACCACTTCTGGAAACAACAGAAATATTCAGTTCACTATAAAAAATTGTTTTATGGTTCAATACAGCTGATTAAAAACTGTATTTAGAATACTGTAAACAGGATTTCTATGACATACCTAGGAAAATATTCCATTTATTAATCAGGGCTCTACGTTAAAAACAAAAATGACTTGCCCATGGGGAATCCTTAAGGTGAGAACTACTTGCCCGAACTTGCCCCATGTAAAATGAAAAGACTGCCATAATGATATCATATATCAATATATGCTGATAATTCATCAGATAATAGTACTGATGCATTGTATTTGGAGGAATGTCTGAAAATTTGTGGAGATGTATGTTAACATGGCAAGCCATGCTACCTTACACATGGTAGTCATAGTAAGCAGTGATATTTATAAGTTGTGCACCACAATGAAACATTTGACACATTTGTGTACTAGTAAAGTGTTTTTAATCCAGAAAAAAATGCTCAATGGTCAAACAATAATTTGTGAAGCAAAGGTGAGAAAAATACACAGAGAAATGAAACCGCTAGGTTTTGTAGCTTGTGCAAAATCAGCACTTGGTATTGGATCTAATGGGTGGTGTTTCATTGTGACCACTTCAAATTGTCACAGCAATGTGATTCACTCACCTGTGCCATCATTTGATTTGCTGCCGCTAATAAAATACTTGTTTAGGAGGCACTGTTTCATCACTTTTTGGTGTTTTCCTTCACAAGTTGTTGAAGAATTAGACGATGTTGGCAGGGACTCCATGATAGATGTTTTCCTAGTAAAACGATCGCTGATTGGTTGATCGCGAACAAGAACGGGTGTGGGTAAAACGCGGATTGTGGATTACGGACCGCGGTCTAAAAAAACGATTCTGATTGGTCCATTTCAAGATTTGCAAGGACTGGTTTGCAAATTACCACCGGAATTACGCAGTCCGTGTTTTACCAACACCCAACAAGAACCGCTTTAAAAAAAACTCTTGGCAGTACGGCATGCTAAAATGCACTTGCCCGACGGGAATATTAATGATTGGATTTACTTGCCCGAATTTTGTTTTAACTTGCCCCGGGCCATCGGTACAACGTTATTGTCGAGCCCTGTTAATATTGAATCGTACTCAGCAGAAATTCACACATCGCTGTCTAGCCTGGAGCCAATTAACCACAATAAACGAGAGAGGACTGTACCGTGATAAGTTAATTTCTGCAAAGTAGAACTCATCATTAATAAACTGAATATTTTAGCATTGAAAATATGTTGATGACTTTCTAAATAAGTTTTTTTTACATCATTAGAGCCCTGTAGAAATGAAATAACAACACTACAGTCACCTTTAAGTTCCTATATTTTTGTTTACGCCACATTGCAAAGGCTATGGGATCACTGCAGGCACAAAACAGACGGCCACCCTTAGCACAGCAAGCTAATTAGATGACTAGTTGGTCTGTCCACTTAACTGTCCGTAAGTGTTTCGAAAAGGAGTGGGGAAGAAGGACTAATTAGAAGCCAAAAGTCGACCGTATCTACAGAGAATGAGAAGAATCTTTTTTTTCTTGGCTGACTCCATGCAGTGTGAAGGTAATACGATGATCTAAAGTCACGTCTCACCAATGTAACATTACTGATGCCTAGTGACCACAATACTACAAATAACTTGTCTTTCAATATATTTTTGACTAATATGCTATGGTCAATCATTGAAACAGCAATCATTAATTATTTAATACTTCTTTTTTTTAACTGCAATTGAGTGAGGGAGTGATGTTCAAACTGCTACACAGTGTGGTATGACTGTGTATATATATATGCACACACACGCACACGCGCACACACACACGCGCACACACACACACACACACACACACACACACACTAATATTCCTTGGGCTTCAGTAAATTGGTTGGTTGGTTAAAAGAAGACACAAAACACTTAGTACCTTCTCCATCCTCTGTCGATAAGATCTTGATAGTCTTGTACTGTCATTGTATGCGACCACATACCTGAGGAAAAGAATATCAACACAAAAAAAATTATAATTGTGGCAAAATACACATTACACCTGCACAAAAATGAAAAAAACTCCAATCTTAATTCACACCAATAGTTCTCAATTATTTTCTATCCATCAACTCGAACAGTCGCATTAACTGACTTGTCTTTTGACTTGTCTTCATTACGTGCCTGAATGTACTGTCGAGTGAGGGTGTATGCCATGTTTTTGACTGGATGGAAGCTTCTATTGATTTCTATTAAGTTTCTTTAAAGCAGAACAAAACAATTAGGAGTCTAATAATAATAATGATGATGATGATAATAACAGTCAGGAGATTGGGAAGACTTGTGTTTCATTCTGTGCATGGGCATCTCCACGTGGAGTTTGCATGTTCTCCCCGTGCATGCGTGGGTTTTCTCCGAGTACTCCGGTTTCCTCCCACATTCCAAAAACATGTTAATTGGTGACTCCAAATTGTCCATAGGTATGAATGTGAGTGTGAATGGTTGTTTGTCTATATGTGCCCTGTGATTGTCTGGCGACCAGTCCAAGGTGTACCCTGCCTATTGCATAAAGACAGCTTGGATAGGCTCCAGCATAACCACGAGGATACTGCGAGAACTAGTGAGGATAAGTGGCATAGAAAATGGATGGATGAATGGATAATAATAATAATAATAAACATTATGTGCAAAACAAACACCCCAGAAAATCTCCATCTCCATTCTAAGTAAGAAAACAGTTTGTTCTCTCTTTAAGTGTCTTGCCCAATTTCTGTTTCATCAAAAGTGTCAAAAGAATATTCCCACAGCGCTTTTGGTCCCCAGTGGACTCACGCATAGTTATTATCTGTGGAAACAGCAGCTTGCGTCCAAGTTCCCAGAACTGAGATCTGAGCTCCCATATCAACTTCTGACCTCGTCGGCTAAAATCCTACACACAGCTTACTTACAAACTGCAGTGACTATCACATTACTCAAGCAATTCTCTGTAAGCCAGTTTACACAACATATAAACAAAGACTGTTAAAGGTTTTTAGCCCTTGAGAAGACTTTAAAATCATTTTGTTTTGGGATAGTATCCTTTCCAGCCCTCAACCATCCATGCTGCTCACATGATGTAACATGTCCAGATTATCACTCTTACTTTAGCTTAAAGAACAGCTCGTCTGCATCACTCACTGACTGTATTGGTTACCACCTGGGTCCTTATTATGGCAGTATATCATTAGTGGTGCAGGAACCATAAGCATAACCATAATATATTAGGAATACAGATGGACTCAAACATGCGTATTAATAACACAAGATATGCGCCATATTGTACAACACCGGACAATGCACGCAAATGTTCACCAAAAAGCATGCTAACTGGAGCGGACGCTAACTGAGGCTCCACTGTAGCTGTCTTAAAAGTCAAATTATCCAATTTAATTCAACCAACAAGGAAATTTTAACCAAAAGGGTTCAAGGATGCTTTCTGGAATAAAATGTTGGGCTGGCAGCAGGATACCTTTTTCGTATCACTAATGTTGCTACTGCTCTAAGGTTGTCACAAGAACCGATACTTCAATACCAAGTCAATGTCTGTTTTTGTGGCCAGCATTGTGTGTGACCACTGAGGCGACTAAACAGTCATCACTGAAGAATGCCTGCTGTATTAATCTATCTATAATTTTGAGATGCTCTCTAACAGTCTCTGAACTGCTGTTATTTCAACAAAAACTTAAATTTTCCTGTACATTGTCAAGCAGGGGTGTCAAACTTGCCCCCTACTGTTATGATGACATAATGAAAGGCATTTTAGCTTGCTTAAAGAAGACCTGTTGTGCCCTTTAATCCACTATTGGTACAATATGATAGCCTTTGGTGTTTTTATTTTTATTGTTTGTTAAAAAGTGTGACACTTCCTTTTTCATGGCAGAGCAGTGACGACCAGTTGACGAGTGCCGCATGGGCGGGCATAGCTGTGATTTATATCCTGTACTGTACTGCAGCTAGCTAGCTTGATGCTACTTAGCAACCTAACAATTGTCTATAGCTTAATGTTACAGTGTTCGCAAAGAGCACATAATCAAAACTAACTGATAAATCAATAGCTACACACTTGCTCGATGTAATAGACGCGTTCGTATTCCATTTAAATTAGGTTTTCTGGGTAAAAATGATTCGAGCTGTCAGATGAATGGCTAATACTGTGGTCGGACTTCATAACACTTATGACCAGAGTGACTGTATTAGCTGACAGGAAGAGCTAGTTTTGCATTAGCTAGCATGGTTAACAGCGACTAGCTTTTGCTATGTTGCTACACACTTACCGTGAGAAAACTTTCCCCTTTCGTTTTTGCAGTAACCACATCGGTGACCATCATCCCCACCGAAATATTCTATAATAGAGTAAGTCTTGTTTGCTGCCATTTTAGTAAAGAAACGAATGACAGATGAGTGTGTCCGGAAGAGCAGCCGCCGGTGTTGTGCAAAAGTGGGAGGGCGGAGCTGAGTTTGGAGATTATCTTATTTAAAAAATGAAGTGTATTGCTACATACATTCTATATATTACACATTAGGACCAAGATGACTGTATTAGCTGACAGGAAGAGCTAGTTTGTTAGCATGGTTCACAGCGACTAGCCTTTTACACACTCACCGTGAGAAAAGTTTCCCCTCTCGTTTTTGCAGTAACCACATCGGTAGCCATCGTCCCCACCGAAATATTCTACAATAGAGTAGGTATTGTTTGCTGCCATTTTTGGTCAGGAGAAGGGTGACAAATGAGTGTAATGTGGGAGATCCGCCGGTGTTGTGGATAGGCAAGTGGTAGTGGTAGGCGGGTCGATCCAAATATGGATTCCAACATTGGTATCAATATTGATCGATACCAAAGGCAAATCACAAAAGGTTCTAAAAATTCATTCAGATTTAGATTGATTCTGATCGATTATATCCATCGAACTATCGATGTCGGTGATATTGGCAATGTAATTACTTGGATCGGATCGATACCATATCTACCGGTATCGCTCACCACTAGCAAATGGAGCGGTGCAAAAAAAACTTTATTGACACGAGTGAAGGAACAAACAGGATATTGTTAAACATACTGACGGAATGATTGCGTTATTTTTTTATCCTGTTTAAGATCGCGTGGTACAATTACGAATGAAGAAAATGAAACATTTGTGGCATATTGTTCAGTATTTTAATTGTTTTTGCCGACTCAAAAGCCCGCCTTCACTAGTGATTGAGACTACATAGGTTTTTAAGCAATTAAAATTATGAAAGCGATATAACATGATGACATATTCTCAAACCAAAAAAGTCAATCACAGGTTGCAGTAGAAGATATTTATTCAAATAATCTGCCTCAACAAGATACACAGCAAAACCAACCTGCACAGGAATCTCCAGAAACTATTAAGGTAAAATACAAAAGGGCAAGGATATAAAGTAATTTGTAGAAAAATAAGTTAAAAACTACCACTGTGTCAGTGATGAGTTTATTTGTCACTGGGAAATACATGTAACAGAGAGTTGTCACTGCATGTTTGACCTGTCACACTTTGCCGAATACAAAACTGGTTCCCCTCAACTGATTTGTTTTTTATATTAAGATGTGTCAACAACTGGTGCACAGGTTTTCAAAACCAGGGCTTAGTTGTGGGGCATAAATAGCTTCTGTTCTGTATGCAACTTTCCGCTGTTAAGCTTGATACGCAAAAGACATGTACAAGCAGCAGCAAAGTTCTATTTGCATACACACAAATTTGAAGACACTCACAACTGACATTTTGAGTCACTGACAGCACTTTGGGTCAGAGACTAGCTGAAGCTCCCTTGGGGAACAGGGATGTTTTCATGAAGGTATTTCATACTTCCATGCTCAGAGAAGTCAGCTACAGTGTGGCCTTCTCCACGAAGGACCCATTTGGTGGTCAGAAGTCCCTCTAAACCCACTGGTCCTCTGGCATGGATGCGTGCTGTGCTGATCCCCACCTCAGCACCTGAAAAATAAATGCTCAACTCTTTCACAGCATTTCATAATTGACTCTAAATTCCATTGATATGGTACAAACCTAGACCAAAGCGGTAGCCGTCAGCAAAGCGAGAGCTTGAGTTCCAGAAAACACAAGCACTATCCACCTGCTGCAGGAACTGTGCGGCTGTCTCTTCATTGTCTGTAACAATGACATCGGTGTGGGAGCTCCCATATTTATGGATATGGTCCACAGCTTCCTCCATGCTGTCCACCACCTCAATGCAGCACTCCAGATCCCCATACTCTGTCCGCAGGGATTTCACCTCAGATGGGCTAAAAGTTAAATACGATGCAAATCGTGGACCAGCATGGATTTTTACCTGTAGGAATGAATGATAATGGAAATCACAGTGGTCATTGTGTAGCATAGCTAATATAACCATACAAAAGAAAAGTCCTGGACATGTCTGAAGCTATAGTCCATATCTTAATGAACACAATCATGAATCTTACATGTTCTGTTCTCAGCATATCAATGATCTGGTCAAAAATTGGCGTTCGCAACAAGTCACGATGAATGAGGAGGGTTTCCATAGCATTGCAGGCCGCAGGGTAGTCGCATTTTGAGTCTCGGACTGAAATCAACACACACACAAAACCAAACAAATAAAGACACGTGAAGAAATAATGACTAATATAACTCATAACTCTTCTACTCCTGAATCATTGCACACAAAATGCTCCCAAAGCATTCTCTGCAAAACCCATAGGTGGCGTCACAAAAGCAATTTGCATGTAAATGTTCCCTGAATATCAGTAAAGGCATTAAACTGTGGCAAGTACACTACAGAACGACGATACATACCAATGTCAACAGCTTTGTCTATGCTTGCTTCACTGTCAATGTAGACATGACAGACACCCTCGCTGTGGCCCAGCACAGGAATACCCTTTGCTGCTCTCTGAATGTCGCGCACCAGCTGAGATGAGCCTCTTGGAATGATCAGGTCAATAATCTTGTCCAGTCTGCATAAATCTTCAACTTCTTCACGTGTACTAACCTATATGACAGGGAAGAAGAGCCAAACACAGCATTGTAATTACAGGAATAATTGGTTAATTTCATACAATGGTACATTCTCAATCTCACCAGTTGAATAGCATCTGTTACTCCATGAATAGAAAGTGCTTCTTGGGTGAGCTGATGTAAAATTCTGTTGGTGTTGGATGCTTCCTTGCCGCCCTTCAGAAGCAAAGCATTTCCACTGGCAATAGCCAGAGCAGATACCTGAAACACACATTACAGGGACAACTTTAATGTGTAACCGGCCCCCAGCTACTATATTATAGAAATAGGTGCACAAAAAGCACCAAGTGGTTGTTACTTGTGGGAGACAGTCAGGACGGGACTCAAAGATGACCAGCAGGACACCAATGGGGACAGTGATCTGCTCCAGCTCCAGGTTGTTTGCAACCCTGGTCCTCCGCAGCACCCGGCCGACACTGTCCCTGGAGGACACAGCCAGCTGACGCAAGCCAATGGCAAGGCTGTTCAATTTAGCTGTTGACAGACTCAGCCGGTCGATAAGAGCCTGGGAGAAACGGCCTACAAAGAATTTCAATGAATACATTAGGGTTATCATTGAAAATGTCAATTTAGTAGATTCTCATGGTGATAGAGTTTTTCTTTTTACCTGAACCATTATTCATCTGTATCTACAGAAAATATGGTAGCTTTGATCTAAAATTGTACTAATGACACAAATAATGCCGATTAAATTTACAGTTAATTAATTACAGTTATGCCTTGCCACTTTGCAGCTCTAGCATCGCTTTCTCGCCCTATCGTGTTTTTTCCAAAATTAATTACTTAATGAATGACCACCAGAAATCTATCACGGTTGACTACAGCCTATTATTAGTCACACAATAGGCATATTAAGAAAATTGTATATAATTAATGTGTAACTAAAATATGTAACTATAATAATAATAATAATAAAGGTCGTAAAAGGCTTTACTATGCTGGAACTACCAAAATACTTGATTTATAAATAAATGATGAAATCTAATGTGGGGAATTAACCATCATAAAGGAACTACTGTGTCTTGCATACTACTAGTACCATTTACAAAAAAACTCTAGAATAAATGAAAAAAACTAACACTAAGCACCCATGGATTATGATGTCTTCTGTTTGTTCATCTGTACCTGATGATGTTGCTATCTCCATGTCTCTCCTGTTTGCACTGAGAATCTCATCCTTCTTCTCTGTCAGCAGCTCAGCAAGAGAGCATATGATCTCTCCTCTCTGAAAACACACATATATACAGCCTTAATTCAGTCACAGAAATCTAAAAAATCTAAAAAAAAAAAAAAAAAAAAACTTAAACAGTTACTATGGTACACATAATGTCATTGTATGGTCATGTCACCTCATATGGGACAAAAAATTAAAAAATTCAAAAAAAAAAGAAAAAGAAACCTTAACTGTATTATGGAAAGCAGGAAGTGAACAAATGTACCAGTTACTGATTGTAAAAGTACAGATGGAGGGGTAGGATTTAATAAGCTTTGCTTCTTCCTACTCCTTTTGGACATGTGGAACTGTGAACCGATTATGGGATGCACTCAATTGTAATCTGATGCATGTTCAAATGAAATTAAACCATTACCATTACCATAAGTGAAGCTACCAGCATAGTATTATAATATAATTCCAAGCAAATAGGAAAAGCATTTTTTCAGCAAGTCAGATGAAACGGGAAAGAAAAAAAAGACACCTGCTCTGGGAGCAATGAGGCTAATGTTCTTCCGGCGTGACGGGCCATTTCCGTTTGCTGCTCCACAGTGGGACCTTATGGTGTCAGGAATACAATGCATATATTAAACATTTAATATACAAATGTATGTTAGAACAAAGTTTCATTTGTTAGTTCAATGCACCTGCAGGTTTCACTTCAGAGAAGAAGGTACCAACTTTCTTTCCCTCCACAATGTCAGTGATGACATGGCCTGTGATTTTGGGATCTGTGCCATTGGCAATGACCACAGATGATCCACCCTGCAGTGCCCATAGAGCTGCTTTCACCTGTATTAAAAAAATGGTACTTTTCCATTTTAGACTGCTCAGTATACAATTTGAGATGAAGTACTGTGTCTGCTGTGCTGACCTTGGCTTCCATGCCACCGATGCCGACTCTTGACTTAGTACCATACGTGATTGACTGCTGGTCTCCAGGATAGAAGATATCGATGAGCTTGGCATCATCTGTTCCTGGAGGGCTGTCATACAGGCCTGGGGAAGAGATGTGTTTTTCCAGTTTAATTCCAAATAAAGCAACATAGTCATACTGAACAACAGCCAATCGTATCTAAAAGGAATGCTAAAAAGTATGCTATTTGAAAATTTCCATTGGGACAATGTAGATATTTGTCAATGCTGAGAAACCTCTGTTTTATTTATTGGTTTTCGTACAGCCAAACAGTACAACGACCAAACTAGTCTATGTGGAGTTTTGTTATATCATCTGCAAAATAATCCACCAAAGACAGTGCCACAACTGTGATAAATACTAATAAATTCAAGAAAGAACTTGTAGTAAATTGGTCCAGTGTGTGGAATGGTGATTATACCTGCTGCTGAGGTTAACAATAAGGTTCAAGTGAGTAAATATACAACTCAAACGGCCCACTCTTTAAAGTTTAGTTTGGAACAAACTAGAGTAAAACAGCATCCACGGGGCACTTTCGTCCCCTCCCCTCATCTCTGTGTTCACCAACAAGTCTTTAGTCAAGGTGAACGTGCTTTTAAATGTTCATTTATCAATTTTTTTCCATCTTTTATGTATTTCGCATTGTTTTTTGCATTTAAACTAGAACTATTGTCTATGAAATATGTTTTTGTTCATATTTCTGTGTGTCTTCAACAGATTCATTATTCCTAAAGGAAAAAATTGCTTGGATTTTTGTACTTTCGTCGACCTTTTGGAATGGCTTAGTGACAAAAACCAAGGCTCCACTGAGGTAAATTGAAGTAATGCTTGGAGTTAATTCAAAGAGTTAAATTTTGATATTTTGCCCAAACATAAATGTTTTTAGACAACATTTTTAGAACTATTTATTTTCAAATTGACACCAAATTAATGTTAACGTGAAATTATTTTTGTAGATATGTGTACCTTGAACATCAGACAGGGCAATGAGCAGGTCTACTTTCATTTCAACAGCCAGGCGTGCAGCCAAACTGTCATTATCTTTGATGCTTATGACCTGAAATAATAAAATATCATTAGGTTGCAAGGAAAATATTTCTGAATGATTATGCACATACAGCATTATGACGCCATGCAGCAAAAGCCAGCAAGCCCCATTAAAAATAATAACTTCACCTCTTTCCATAAGGAGACAATACAAACAGGAATGTGCACCATGAAGTTTAAGAAATAAGACCAAAATACCACGACAGAAGACAATTACATTAAAAGGATGTGTCCAAGATGTTTGAGGGTGGAAGAAACATGTGAAAGAACAATGAGAACATAGACTCCTGATCAAAATTTGAAAAGCATGCCTTCACCTTGACAAATCCACATACACAACATGGACCACACTACGCATTCCCAGCATGCCCTTCACAAAGTACCCACATTTACCCCCTGCATGTCACTGCTGGGAACAGGGGGGGGCACAACAGCATCATTGGTGTTAATGATGGGAACTATGTTCATCCGCAGAAGTTCAAGAAGTGTACTGTTTAGGTTGCGCCGCTTCTGCTCGTCATGAAAATCCAAGTTTGTGACTAAAATCTGCAGAAATGAACACACACACACACACACACACACACACACATATCAAGCCATCATTGATAGTCCCATGTTAAAACTCTAAGAATTAAGTTGAAAAAGATACACATACCTGTGCGGTGCAGATGCTATATTGTGTAAACATAGCTTCATACAATGCCATCAGACCACTCTGTCCTGCAGCTGCACAAGCCCTTGCCTCCAACACTGGGACAGACTAAAAAAAGAAGCGCAATTATTAAACCGGTTTATCCATCCATCCAAGCATTTTCTATGCCACTTATCCTCATTAGAGTAATGGAAGTATGCTGGACGCTATCTGGATATATTACAATAAAAAAATCATCTAATGAAGTTATGATATGACTCACCATTTCCTTCAACTGATTCTGTCCTGAATGCAATGCTTGCCTGACACTTTGAGACAACAGGATTTCATGCCTTAGTCTCTGCTTCCCAAATGCCACAGCACCACTGGTGACAATCATCATCTCCCTGCCTTGATTCTGCAGCATTGCCACCTGATAGGATAAAAGCATGACAAGCTCACATCAATCACATGTGAGGATCCACAATATGAAAACAGCATTACCTGCTCTACAATGGAGGCCAGTCTCCCAAGCGCCAGGCCACATTCATCGCCTCGCGTCACCACGGCGCTCCCCAGTTTCACCACGATGCGTTTGGCTTGTTTCAACTCACTCCGGTGGGCAAAAGATTTGCCATGTGAGCGTGGGTGTGAGACTGAAACGTCAAAAGCAATGTAAGAATCATGTCCGAAAACAAAAAATGCATACATTTACAGGTGAGAATAAAGTATATCAGCTATGTTACTTACATTTTGCTTGGGAATATGTTCTGATAGAGACAGGGCTGACATTCGCTTGCCAAATTCTTGATGACAAGTGAGTGTGCGAGTTGAGTCTGGCGAACATGGCACTGAAATCTAAAAACAGACGTGGCAAACACGAAGCAATAATGAATATTCATGTCGAAAAATCTGAACCATGCCTTTAAATGTCATCCTTAAAGGGGGTCCTGTTATGCTCATTTTCTGCCCTTTGTAGTGAGTTGTGTACTCCTATAGAGAAGCTACACACAATAACCTGCACAGAAAACTTTCTTCTTCTAGAATCTGCCCCTGATCCAGCTGTATTTCCAAAACGATCTGTCTTCATTTATTCCACCTACGGCCCGCCACTCCACTGATTGGTCACACACAACCCTGATGACGACTGCCAAACCCCTCTTGATAATTTTGTGGGTATAGGAGTTGATAATAAATGAATGAATGCTAATTGAAAGGTGGATTGCAGGCAGTGTGTCCGACATTAATGCAAAACTTCCAGAGAAAAAATATTAGTCACTGAATTTTGATGAAATTGACAATTTTTAATTAACAAATCAAAAATCAAGTTTATTTGTAGTTCTAATTGTAATTAATGTGTTTATTCACTTTTTTGTCTCTCCTACGAGATTATGCTTTTTTTCCTACAGCATTTACCAATATCTAATATGAAAATTAGCCGATAACGTCATCTAGCGACTTCCAGGACAGCCAATAGCTACTTTTCTTACTGAAAGGTTGGCAACGGAATGGTCGAGTCGTGCTGAGGAAGTGTCGTTTCCAGGTCGAGCCGAGAGACGCATTTGTTACTTGGAAATACGATACAAGTGTACATATATGGTGTTGGAACTGCATTGCTGTTGATTAGATCGGAATAAAGTTCTTAAAGAGCGATAGACTCTGTGGGGACGCTATTGTGGCTCCGTTTGCAGTCACAACATATGTGGCTTGACATGATGCCCATGCGAAAATGACGCTAAAACTTTTAACGTAATTAATGAAATAAATTAGTTACCGACGTTGACGCGCTAATTTTGACAACCGTACTAAAATTTAATGCCTACTTGGACATCCCTGTCACTGCGACTGTGACCAAATGATGAGGATGTTATTGTCTGCCAATCTTAGCAACTTGGAACTATTTTGGCTGGTTTCAGTTTACACGAATGAACATGGAGGTGTCTGGTGCCCTTTTGGTAAGCAAATCGGTAGGTTTAATACTGTACACCATGGTAAACACATTGAGTTGAATGGTGCTAGCTAGCTTAGCATTAGCTTGACAAATTATCTTAACGACAAATCAAATGTAAATGGAACAAAATGGCCAATAATAAAATGACTGAAACATCATACCTGTCGATGATAAAAACCTAGAAAATCAGCCCAAACTACACTTGGGAGTGAACTTCAGAGGGACAGACACGTAGCCAGGCTGCTGATGTTGAGCTGCCACATCCACAGCCCACGTTGAGACTTGAGCGACGCCACGGCTATTCACTAAGTACTTAAACGTACGTTTTCTTCTTACCGAGGGTACACGAACGTCTCAGTGTACGCAAAAATAGTAGGCAGTCTGAAACTGACGCAACTACAGGAAGTAAGGTGGGTGGTACTGCAAATGTTGACGCCAAGTAAATACAGGGCCTATATCGCGACACCGATCCTGATACCGATAACTATATATGGTTTAACTTTTCATTTAATTTGTTTAGTGTGATTTTGTCTTTAGTTTGTTGGTCATGGTTATAACCAGAATAAAATAAAACGCAAGACAAAGATTTCGGGCAAAGCAAAATATATTTTTGGTACAAACTGATCACGATACAAAGGTTTAACATATAACATAACATATATATATATGATATATATATATATATATATATATATATATATATATATATATATATATATATATATATATATATATATATATATATATATATATATATATATATATATATATATATATATATGCATTTATGTATATATATATATATATATATATATATATATATATATATATATATATATATATATATATATATATATATATATATATATATATATATATATATATATATATATATATATATATATATATATATATATATATATATATATATATATATATATATATATGGCAATGTAACAATAGCAATACATGAGGAAGTTATGCCCATTTATTTGAGAAAAATAAAGCCATTAGTGCAAAATACTTAAATGCACGTATTTCATTCCATCACATAATTTTTCCTACAAAGCAGTGTTCAAGAATGCATATATAGTTTGTAAAGAATATGCAAATGTGACGATATGAACAACATAACAAAATATATATTAAAAAACTGTGTCATCTAATATTACTACCCTTGGGATCGATACTAGTGATATTTGGATCGAGCCACCTTCCCCCAGCAGGGGGTCCTCTATTGCATTAGAATTTTTCTGGGTGGGGGCTAAATGGTGCACCTCAAAACATTGTTTACTTCCATAGTGCCATATTTGTTTAATGTGAGCCGACTGAATGGTTTACCTCATTTAAGGAAAGCTTTAGCGGGCCAGATCCTGCAAGTGCAGGACGTGCAAGTGCTGAGTGTTGATTAAAATACTTGGACAACAAAACGTCAAAAACCCAAATCTGTTGTAATATATGTATAATAGAATGTATATACTAATAAAATGTTGATTTTTACATTATCTTACATTAAACTGAGTTGGTTTATTGAATTCAGTTGATATTAATGTTTACTGAGTGTAACTATGTTGGTGCAAAGGCGAATAAACTGAGCTCATGCAATGACAAATATTTAGCAAATTGTTCTTTTTAAATTGGACTCCACTGAGACTCAGAAAAAAATCTACCCGTGTTTAGTAATATGACACTGAGGCACACGAGAGACCGTGCATGCAGAAGAAGTTATCCTGTGAAACATTAATGAGCAGGACAGCATCGCAGTCATTGAGCCAACATAACAGGTAGACGCAGAGCCATGGGGACTGTTGAAGAAACTCTGAAGTGTCCTGCCTGCCAGGATTTGTTCACAGATCCCGTACAACTGCCATGCAGACATGGCTTCTGTCTGACCTGCATCCAGGCTGTTTGTGAGGAGGGTCCTCTCTTCTGTCCAGAGTGTCAGATCCTGCTCCCATCTAACCTCACACTGGAGATAAACGCTAGCCTTCAAAGAAAAGTGGAGGATTTCATTATCAAATCGTCATCATCGGAGCAACCGACAGCAAAACAATCATCTTCAACTGTCCACTGTGACCACTGCATAGAGATGCCATCAGAAGCTATTAGGACCTGCCTGACCTGTGACGCCTCGCTTTGCCAGGCTCATGCCCTGCTGCACCAGCAGCGATCGGCCCTGAGGGAGCACACGGTGGTGGAAGTGACCCAGGATCTACTGTCTTTAAAGTGCAAGGAGCACCGTGACGAGCTCAAACTCTTTTGCATGGAAGAAAGAGTCCCTGTTTGCTGTTTGTGCGTCTTGGTTGGCGTGCACAAGAACCACAAAGCTGCCCAGCTACATGACGCCTGCACGGACTTAAAGGTCATTTATGTGTTTTAAGATTGACATATCTACATGTTTGGGTTGTATTTTACTCATTTGTATGTCTGTCCTTAGAGCATGTTGGAGACAACCATCAACAAATTGCTGCAGATGAGATGTGAAGCAGAAAACGCCATTCAAGACTTGGAGTTCTTGTATACACAAACAGTGGTACAGTCACTGTGAAATAATACTACTGCAGTTTTTCATTACATTTTAGCATTTCAGTAATGATTTTAAATTCCTAGATGTCTGCGGCGGATTTCAGAGAGAGAATATCAGACAAGTACAACAGGATCCGTGTTGTGTTGGATGGCGATGAGCGCCTAATGATGCAGATCATAGACGCGGAGGAGGATTGCATGACTGAGTGGCTGGAAGCAGAGAGAGGAAAGATGGAGGCTCGTATCAATGAGATAGACAACCTTAGACTTTCCAACAAGTTACTTCTTCAGGAAACACATGATTTGAGATTCATACAAGTGGGTTATTCCGTGTCAATACCTTGTTCTATCAATATTTTCTAATGTCAAATGTATAACCTGTTTATTTATCTTAACAGCAAATCACTGAACAGAATCGTTGGTGAGTATATTTCCTATTGATTTTTGGCATAAAAGCTGGGACCTGCCATAAGCGAGTGTTCCTGTTTAACTGTAGTGAACCTCCAAAGCTGGCGCCCATTCAGCAAATAGACAAAGAGCTGTGTGATCCTGACAGACTGAGAACAATAGAAAAGCTGGTGGATGATCTGTCAGTAGCTCTGTCTCAGCACTTTCCCCGAATGTGGTCCTGTAAGTAAAATCATCTTATTCCAGTCCAATATCCAAGGTATTTAACATTTACCCACAACAAATCAATTCATAAAACCTTTATTAAATGGAATACAATCAAATAACTGCAGTTCATCGCTGTCTCGTCTACATGGGGCACTCAACTGTGTTTGACAATGTAAAAAAAACTTATTTCTAATTGCAGATCTTAGTTGTCCTGTCCTAGACTTAAAAACAGCCCATCCGAAGCTGGAGATATCACAAGATGGGAGACAAGTGTGCTGGAAGGAGCAACCTGACATTGAAGCTCCAACCACTCAGCCATACGACTCCCAATACAGCGTCTTAGCTAAGAAGAGCTTCACGACCGGCCAACACTACTGGGAAGTCATTGTACAAGAGAAACCCTATTGGCTGATCGGTGTCACCACTGGGTCAGTCAATGAAGACCATGGTCCGAGTCCGAGGCCTTCTGGCGTGGGTGTGAATAAGACTTCCTGGTGCTTATACCATGGGGAGGGACAGTACCTGGCATGCCATGACACCCAGGAGAAACAGCTGCAAGTTGGGAAGAAAGTCAGAAAGTTGGGCATTCTGGCAAATGTCCAAAAGGGGGAGCTGTCCTTCTACAATGCGGACAACATGACCCTGCTTCACTCTTTCAAAGTGGAGTGCAAAGAACCTCTCTTCCCCATGTTTAACCCCTGCATTGATATCAATGGACTCAACAGGCAGCCACTGACCATGTTTTGGATCAAGGACCCCTGGGATTGGGGTGGTAGTACTGATTGAAGTGAAGCGTAAAAATAATGTTGAAATCAATGTGACATGTACACAAATTAGTCTTTTTTTTCCCCCCGTGTATAATATAGCATCTAGTATTCGTGTTTTATTTGAGTATTTTACACTTTCTGGGTCAGTACCTGACACCACGATACCATATTAATATTTAAATGTTTGGTAAAACCACCCTCACTTAGTTCATGGAGTTAATGACCCTTGCATTGCTTGGTGTTTTTAGCAAGTAACTGCCCCCTCAGCACAACACAGAGAACCGAGGTCATCCATGCCTTCAGTGTCACATGTCAGAGTCCTGGAGGCGAGGCAGAAAAAAATACCCACTCAATAAAAAAGCTCTGTGTGTGGCATTTATTTGTCTTTAAAAATGTAATAATATAATATGACAAAGAATAACCAATAAGATTAAGATTAAATATGCCTTTATTCGTCCCTCAGTGGGGAAATTTGCATAACTAATAACTGTTTATGTTATGTTATATGTTTATGTTATAACATAAATAACATCATATTACATTTTAATTTGTGTACTTGTTATGCTATTATGCATTAATGTTAATCAATTATATATTTCATTCACATATGTGTAAACATGGCCAAATACTTTGAGTAAAACATCAACCATTTTCAGTCAAAAACAAGTCCAAGTCCGAGCTGTTACATAACTGATAAAACACATTACATCATCAGCAAATGTACAGACCATTTCAGATGTGATTCTTAAGAGGGCATTCTTGGATTAAATTACACGTGAAGTAAAATCAACTGCACAAACACCAAGTACCAAATAGTGAGTTGGGTTTAGTGCATGATTGATCCTGGGTTCTAACCTATTCTAGTGGAAGCAGTCGTACAGTAGTTGCTGATTATGGAGCTTTTGCTTGAGTCTTTGACTTGATCCAATCCAGGAAATTAGTGACCCTTGCATACACCCCTGGTTTATTCTTCATTCCACATTGATCTCCCCAGCTAACCAAACCATAAACGACATGGCTGTTGTTCTGCTCACAGGTCAGTGGTCCTCCAGAGTCACCCTAAAACAAGAAAAGTTAGATATACACTGCATGAGTATAATGTAGTGTTGTTCTTACTCACCTGGCATGAATCTACCCCTCCTTGTAGGTAGCCAGCACACAACATGCCATTATCCAAAACAGGGCCATAAACTTTGCTTTCAGAGCATTTGTCCTGGTTGATCAGCAAAACGTTGGCCTCCAGCAAATGGTTGGAACCATAGTCGGCTGTAAGCAGTAAAAGGCAAGTCAACCAACAAAATAAAGTCCAAAACATGGAATGGTCTTTCAAAGGAAGCAGTTTACCAGTCAAATAACTGAGAGGAACATACAAGAATGCAAGTACAGTACATTAAAAAAAAAACTGCACTTACAATCCTCTGTGGCGCCCCACCCAGAAATGGTACATTCCAACCCGTCAGCAAGCGGACCATCAGGTAAGCAGGCGGCCTTAACAAACTGGGTCTCGTTGGCACAAACACCCCCCGTGCCTTCCAGTCTCAGCAACGCTATACAAGTAGGATAGTGCCATGAATAATGTTAGCTACACTTAGTAACAGTATGTCGGGTGGATTTTATTACATTGAGACGGCAGCTAGCTAGCAACAAGGTAACCAGTCAGCCTTTATTTTATTTCTTCTCAATTACTTACCACTTCCACACAGAATGGGAGGAGAACTTTTTATGTTATCGCTGACTTCAGGGCTTTAAGGTAAAGTAATGTAAGGTCTCAATGTTTTGTGTTATTACTGCCACCTAGTGACCACAATACTACATATCACTTGTATTTCAATATGTTTTGACCAGTAACAGACCACAATCTAACAAGAAACTGCAATAAAATTTATTTATTATTTATTTAAATTTAATTTAAATTAATTTAATTTTATTTAATTGTATTTAATTTTATTTAATTTTATTTAATTTTTTTTAATTTTATTTAATTTTAATGTATATTTTATTTTATTTTAAATTCATTTATTAATTTCTGAACAACTGCGATATAACGAGGAAGCAATAATCAACCAGGGAATTAGAGAATGGATGTATAATCAAGAAAATGACTCCAAATATTTGTGCTAAACAAATTAATTAGTTATTAGTTAGTTATTAATATGTCCTTAAGTTACACCTTCTTAAGAATGATAAAACTTCCAGCTTGATCTAGAACATTCAAATTAACTATATGTTTTGAGCAATGCTCTGTAATATGAATCATTTTGGACATAAAAACAATCACAACACACATCTTTTGCCAGTTTGCTTTGTCATTTCCAGCTAAAATTAATTTAACTTTACATTTGGCCATGATCATTTGGGGCTTAGTAAGGTTAGTTAGGGTAATTATTTTTAGGGTGATTATTTTGGACAAAGACAGTATAAAATGGATGAATTAAAGTTCCACTATATCTAAAAGAAAATTACAATTACTATAACGACAATATTTAATTCCAATATTATGATAACCAGATCCCTTGATGGTAACTTCTATGAAAATTGCTCACCTATGTCATTGTGAACTGATTCTGGAGTCTCCCTGTAGTTCTCATGCACAATAGCCTCTTCAACGTTAATGATCTGTTCGGTGGGCTCGTCAACATCCAGAGACAGCCCCCCCATAACCACCTGCATGTCGTTTCCTGGTTCACTGTTCAAACACATAAAAGTGACATCTCAAGTTGAAGATATTTGATTTTTGCATCTATTCAGATTAGCAGACATCACAGTTGTTCTTACATGCAGTGTCCAGCTGTCAGAACCCAGCAGCTTTCGATAAGAACACCTCCACAAATGTGCTTGTGTGGCTGAGGGGAGCGCCTGGGTCTCACTTGGAGGGACACCTGCCAAGGTAGGGCCCCCGGTGGAACCTTCAAGCCCCCGAAGATTCGGGTCACGACTTTCTTTGGCTGAGGCTTCCCACAGGTGCTGAATTGTTGCATTGAAGGTGTGGCACTGGGTAAAGATACACCAGGACTTGGTTGTGGAGCCTGGGTGGGCTGTTGGGTTGTGGCAGGCTTTGTGGGCTGTGGAGTGGGCTGAGGAGGCGCTGGAGGAGCTGGAGGGGCTGGAGGGGAAGTGGTGGTAGGGGAGACTAGAGGGGCGATTCCAATTAGTGCCACCCAAAAATGCTTTTGTTTATGTGCCTTTGAGATTAAAAGTCAAGAGTGGATGTACCTTCAGAACACTCGGTTACATCACAGTAGTTCCACAGCAGCTTACGGCCTCGTCTGAAGAAACACCATGGCATCAAGTCTCCATCTGGGTTTCTGAAGAATAGAAAACATCTAACTTGTTGTGGCTGGAAAAAAGTGACACAAGAACGTGAAATGGTTCAACAGTACATTACA
This sequence comes from Doryrhamphus excisus, assembly GCF_030265055.1. Taxonomy (NCBI): domain Eukaryota; kingdom Metazoa; phylum Chordata; class Actinopteri; order Syngnathiformes; family Syngnathidae; genus Doryrhamphus; species Doryrhamphus excisus. The sequence continues at coordinate 5,905,105 of NC_080485.1, forward strand.
GTTACTGTACATGTATTTTCAAAGTTCATATACTAATGGTAGTTTCCAATGATGATATTTACAATGGGGCTTGAATCATTTCAAGTGCAACTATATGGTGGGCAATATAAGTTTGCGTACTAAGCCAAGAATAAACATTCGCGGCAGCCTCACCTTAGCTTTTTAACCCTTGATTTGATCAGGAAATCTTCATTCAAAAAATTCAATGATTTTTACTTGTTTGGATGATTGGACTCATGTATAATTATGTATAATATAGGTCAATGGACAAATATTTACATTTATATTATATTATTTTATGGCATCATTTTGCATCACCAACTTCCCTAGCCCGCACGTTACTGGTTACCCATCAATCAATTCCAAAAATCCCCATCTCTCTAAGTCCAATTGTTTGCGATGAGGGCGGCACGGAGGTCGAGTGGTTAGACCTCAAAGCTAGGAGACCAGGGTTCAATTCCACCCTCGGCCATCTCTGTGAGGAGTTTGCATGTTCTCCCCGTGCATGCGTGGGTTTTCTCCGGGTACTCCGGTTTCCTCCCACATTCCAAAAACATGCTAGGTTAATTGGTGACTCCAAATTGTCCATAGGTATGAATGTGAGTGTGAATGGTTGTTTGTCTATATGTGCCCTGTGATTGGTTGGCCACCAGTCCAGGGTGTACCCCGCCTCTCACCCAAAGACAGCTGGGATAGGCTCCAGCACGCCCACGACCCTCGTGAGGATAAGCGGTAGAAAATGAATGAATGAATCACCAAAATGTCACCAAACTGTAGCACAAATCAATACTAAACTAATTGATATTCACCTTAATGGCTGTTTGGCTTTGGGGCTTTTAATAGTTCAAAGGAAGTATCAAGATTGCAGCAACGTAAGACATGTCAAAAAACATCAGAGAAAATAATACAGCTGGGGCCTATGCTAATCTCTGAGAAAAGCACATTTTCTGCTTCACCCCAGACTGTCTTTACTTGCTCACTGTAGGATTTCTTCTCAAGTTGCAAAGTTAGCCAGTAACTTGATGGCTATGCTTTTGTAGCTGTCATAAACAACAGCATGTAAACACAGATATAGCATAACAAGTGGCACAGCAGGACAGCAGCAAGATACCCTGTTACTATTTCTGAGTAAAAACAGACCTGCAGAAGTTATGAGGTCCAAGACCATCGCTGTTCTCATAGGCGTTGAAAGGATCCGTCCCTTTCTCCAGGATGAAGTGGGAGTTCCAGTACAGGCATTCGGCGCCATCAATTGTCTCACTCACAGTGCCACGATATGACTCCCCATCATCCTCATAACAATCATTTGGACCTGGGAATGATACCGCTGTCAGTCAGCATGCTTGTTGAAACACTGAGTCCAAGATCATGTGTTTTACGGTATTTACCAACATGGCAGAAACGTCCTCTGAAGCCTGAAGGACACTCGCAGTCAAAGTCGTTACCATCCTTGACGCACTCGCCACCGTTCTTACATGGATTAGGCTCACATAGAGTATCTGGAAAAGAACAATAAACAAGGTGTGCTCGCCTTGGGAACTATAAAAAAACTTTTACGTTTTGAGTTCCTCACATGTTCTGCAATGTGGAGGCTGGAAGGGCTGTTTGCATTTGCACTCGTAGTACGGAGGAGTAGAAGTCAACACGCAATCACCACGGCCACATTTACCTCTTTTGCAAAATTTTGGACCTGCAACGTTAATAGTTATTAAGGTTTATATGCTGGATGAAAGAAGTGTCCAAACCCTACTAACAATTTAACTACTTTTATCAAACCTTTCTCGCATCTCCTTCCTTTGTAAGGTTTTGGACAGTCGCATTTGAATTTTTTCTTTCCTTTCTCCTCACAGACTCCATTGTTTTGGCAAGGATTTGGGTTGCATTGGCCTGAGAAAAAGTGGCAAAGATTGTTAAAGAGATTTAAATAACAATATACATGGCATAGGAAAGTACTATATGTGATATTTCTTACCCGTTGGCTCTTGGAGATCAAAAAGCCATTCACTTGGGTCGTCATCGTCGTCGTCATCATCACCAGCGCCATCCAAGACTGCAAAGAACTGGTCTAAAAGTACATTTTATATTATTCAAATATAGACTCAGCAAAAACATGAATGCAACACTTGTTTTTGCTCTTATTTTTCACAAGCTGAAAGCTTCTTGTACAGAGTATGTACACAAAAGGCACCTCAATTGGTTCCTCTCCTCATCCTATCTCTTATGGTGAGTCCAGCTAGCTTAGGAGGAAACTCATTTTAGCCGCCTGTATCCGCGATCTCGTTCTTCGGTCGCGACCCAAAGCTGATGAGCGTAGGTGAGGGTGGGAACATAGATCGACCTGTAAATTGAGAGCCTTTCCTTCCAGCTTAGCTCTCCGCGCCAATCCGTCTGTCGACCTCCCGGTCCCACCTTCCCCCACTCGTGAACAAGACCCCGAGATACTTGAAGTCCTCCACCTGGGACAGGACCTCATTCCCAACCCAGAGGGAGCACTCCACCCTTTTCCGACTGGGAATCATGGCCTCTGATTTGGAGGTGCTGAGTCGCACCCCAGAAGCTTCACACTCAGATGCAAACATTGAAGGTCACAGCCCGAGGAGGCCATCAGGACCACATCGTCCACAAATAGCAGAAATTAGATCCTAAGGACTCCGTACTCGGGTAACTCGGGTCTCCGTCGATGCAAAAGGGCAGCCTTGGTGGAGGTCAAGGTTACCGGAAACAGGTTTGACTTACTGCTGGCAATGCGAACCAAGATCCTGTTCCTTTTGTACAAGGACCAATCCTGTGCCCCCGGATCACCCCTCCCCAAAAAGGGTACCGTGAGATTTGTCAACATGTGAGCGATATAGGTCTGTACAAAGTACAAAGACAAGGTTTTAGCTCTTTGATTTCAGCTCATGAAAAATGGCACCAAACACTATAGTGGTCGTATATATACGTATATCATTTACGTATATAGTATTATGTGTTACAAAAGGAAATAGGATTCACTTACCCGTTATTATGTCCACAAATCTTTCTCTGATTTTCCCATGTTTTCCATGTTTATGAGCTCTCAATTCATGATGGTCATGGTCATGATGATGATGATGTTTTTTGTGCTTTTTAGGTTTCATCTGAATCATTGAAAAAATATTGTTTTTTTTTTTAGAATCTTTAAAAGTTGAAAATAGGAATCAATGAAGATCATTTCTTCATTTCTTTAAATAGGTTATTTATCTGAATGACAAAAATATCTATGTTGAATAAAATAAACGTATAGCAGACTTATTCCCAAGCACTGTGCTGTGACAGATTACTGTGTCTTGAGCGATGTGCAGCGGGATTAATTTACTACAATTCATTTACTATGAAATTGTATTAATTTACTACAAATGATTATATTTGTTCTTCTCATTCATGTAGGATGGCAGGCATTTTTGTTTGGGTTGAGCTGACGATTGCCACACACAAAACAAGTTCCTGGTTCTAGACATGACTAAAATTTATCCTACGTTTAATCCCCATGGAACATTTCCAACCTTGAAAATTCCGGTAATGCTGCAACCCTTATCTTAACTTAACATATTCCCACTTTGTTTTTTGTTTTTTTAAGAAAATATGGTTACTAACATTGGCTCCATTTTATTCACAGCATGAAAAAGAATAACAAAAGTAAATTTTCCAGTATAGTAAGTGTACGGATGTGGCTGTAGGGAACAGGGAATACATACTTCAGCAGGGATGAGGATCAGAGCCAGGAAAAGGCAAAAGAAGAGGAGCTTGAGGTTCATGATGGCAGCAGATCGGACAAATAGAGAGTGTGCAGCAGCAGATCTCTGTCATGCTTCAAAAGCTTTGCATGAGTACACTAACCTTTGATTCACCAGCTTTGTCTGGCAACTAGCCGTCGTGCAGGTCAATGCTATTGATTTTTAGCATACGTGTGAGGATCCAGAACAGTCACTAGTTCGATTCGGGTCACAGTGCAGAACCATAAATATTTTAATATCAAAAACAAACAACATGACCTTGTTTATTGTGAGATTTCTCTTAGGAATGGTGTTCTGACATAAAAGAAACATATACTGCACTAATGAATCATTATTATTATGTTTATTTGGGCACTCTTTATTGCTCTCTGGTTCTACCATATCTTACTTATTGTGTGGAAATATGGGCTAATAACTATAAAAGCAATCTTCATTTGCTAAATGTACTGCAAAAAAGGTCAGTAAGGATAATTCATAATGCCGCCTACAGAGAACATACTAACTCCTTATTTCTAAAATCACAAATACTTCAACTTGCTGATATAGTTAATTTTCAAACAGCTAAAATAATGCATAAGGCTAAAAATAACCAATTATCTAAAAATGTCATCCAATACTTCTCTACAAGAGAGGAGAAATATGATCTCAGGGAAGAACTACATTTGAAACACTTATATGCTAGGACTACGTTATGCTAGCCATAGCATTTCAGTATGTGGAATCAAACTATGGAATGGATTGAGTAAGGACCTCAAACAATGCACAACGATGAGCCAATTCAAGAAACAATACAAGCAGTTGATGTTTGCTAAATACAAGGATGAAGAGTCTTGAACCAGTCATGATGTGCTATACATATCACTATATTGACACTTACTATGGTACCCATTATGTCATTGGATGCTCATATCACCTCCTACTTCGGTACAAGGTGCATTATTTAAAAAAAAAACAAAAACAAACCTTAAACTGTATTATGGAAAGCAGGAAGTGAACAAATGTAACAGTTACTGATTGTGACAGTACCAGATGGAGGGGTAGGAGTTAATAAGCTTTGCTTCTTCCTACTCCTTTTGGACATGTGGAACTGTGAACTGATTATGGGATGCACTCAATTGTAATCTGATGCATGTTCAAATGAAATAAAACCATTACCATAACCATATTAATTCTAGGCCCATAGAATCGGTCTTGTATGCCCGCCATGCATGTGCAACCATGAGGGAAAAGTTCATAGAGCATAGTGTATTTGCAAAAACCAAATTGTTTGTTTGAATGTAGACTTTGGATCTACTGTACAAACACAGGGTGAATCCCAAAGAAACTTTATTTGCTAACTCACCTTACCTCAAACCCTGTGCAGTGTAACGTATATGATGCTATTTTGCATGCAACAGCAAAGAAAGGATATTTTATGTCATGGTATCATTTGGTTGCAGGTAACTGTGAAGACATGAACGTATGCATCCATTGGAAAACATTCACTTATTCTTAGAAGAAGCATATTTAAAAAAGGAAGAGAGAATAGTGTTATTATTTAAACACTTTTGGGGGTTGGAGGCTATGGAAATATTCAAGCAACTTAATCATGTACGACGCCTGTTCAGCCTTTCTGGTAAATATTTGGATCGGTACACTAGACTGACCATTTGATTACTTAACCTCACAAAGTGTCAGAGAGTATTTGGACCAAGAAACTATGATGCGTCCATCTATTTCCTTCCACATGTACTGGTCAGGGTCCTGCCCCACCTATTAACTTAAAAGGCACAGACAACCATTCATAGCATCACTGAGTGGAAATTGAACCCACGCCTAAAAAAGTCAGCTACAAAAATCTGACCGATAAGGTAATTAAGGAAAAAAATCAATTACTTTCAATGTTTCCATGAGGCCCCTGTGGGTATTTGTTAGCACCTTGAACACACGGACGTGGAGATGCTACATTACAGATGACAATAGGGTTAGCATTGGTTCCATGGTCGGCTTGGCCAGGACACAAGGCCAGGTGAAGGCAGTCCGAGAAGCGCCCTGCACAGAAGCAGAACAAAGGCGTCATATCATCGGCCCCAATGAATATCACCGACCCAGAAGGAAAACTACACAAAACTCCAATTCGACAGAAGTGCTTTGAGACAGGCAGCTGATGGGGCACCCCTCGATGCCAGGCTGTATACTCCCCATTAAATAACTCCACACACCAGGACTCATCTCCACGTCCCAACCAGCAGTCCTCAGTGGTGCCTTTGCGAGGAATGCTGGGATACGTGACTCCAATCTCCCAGTAGGTCTTCCCAGTCACATCCATCTCCCAGTAATGGCGGCCGGAGCTGAAGCTTTGCGAGCTGATGACATTGAGCGTGGCGTCAAAGCGTGAAGGGGTGTCAGGTAACTGCTTCCAAGTGTCTGTGTAGGTGACACTGTCGCCTTCTGGGGAGATGACCAGCTTGGGGTGGGCTGTGTCTGGATCCAAGCACACATAGCTGGAATCTGAAGATACATTTCACATGAATACATAAATATAAAGTATATATATACGTAAATATATGTGTGTATATATGTGTGTGTGTGTTCAGGCCGTCAAAAGTAGCATGTAAGTGTGGTCTAAATAAACAGAAATCAGTCACTTTGTAACTCTTAATGCAGAAGTACAATTTGCTGCATTTAAGTAAGCTATGCCAGAAATCCCAGAAAAACGTGTGTCTTTGAACGCAACTCCTCATTTCTCATAATAACAGAATCTGATTAAAAAATTCTGCTATCAAAGAAGACATTCATTCATTCATTTTCTACCGCTTATCCTCACGAGGGGGTGCTGGAGCCTATCCCAGCTGTCTTCGGGCGAGAGGCGGGGTACACCCTGGACTGGTGGCCAGCCAATCACAGGGCACATATAGACAAACAACCATTCACACTCACATTCATACCTATGGACAATTTGGAGTCACCAATTAACCTAGCATGTTTTTGGAATGTGGGAGGAAACCGGAGTACCCGGAGAAAACCCACGCATGCACGGGGAGAACATGCAAACTCTACACAGAGATAGCCGAGGGTGGAATTGAACTTGGGTCTCTGGGCTGTGAGGCCTGCGCGCTAACCACTCATCAACAGTGCAGCCCTTAAAGAAACCATTAATTCATTTTCTACCGCTTATCCTCACGAGGGTCGCGGGGGTGCTGGAGCCTATCCCAGCTGTCTTCGGGTGAGAGGCAGGGTACACCCCGGACTGGTGGCCAGCCAATCACAGGGCACATATGGACAAACAACCATTCACACTCGGCAATTAACCTAGCATGTTTTTGGAATGTGGGAGGAAACCGGAGTACACCCACACATGCACGGGGAGAACATGCAAACTCCACACAGAGATGGCCGAGGGTGGAATTGAACCCTTTAAAGAAACCAGTAAATAGATTTTCAGATAAGTCTTAATCTGATTTACATTTTCAGTTAATTTGTCGCTGTTAATACAAATATAGTATATAATCCTGCCTGTCATTTATCTTTCTTTCAAATGGCCATATTTCAGATATCATGTGACATGATTAATCATGATTAATTAATTTGGAAACTGTGATTAATCTGATTAAAAATTAATCCCTAATCATTTTACAGCCCTAGTGCACACACACACATACAATGAAGGTTAATAAAAGTTGGGTGTTAACCAACAGCTTTGGACAAGCGTCTTCATCACAGGCGTGTGGGAGGAGATAAGCAGAAGCAAGTTGTTGGAGAGCCTGAAGATCTGCTCTGCTGTTGACTCATCCAATCTCACACTGCAAGGGTCCGAGTTGCTGAGCACATTCGCTGCTCTATAGAGAAAGTCCATCATAAATAGAAACAGGATGTTGTTGCAATGAGTCACACGGAAGAATATATTTTAATCCTGCTTATGTAATGAGAGTAATTACAGTTTAATTACATACCTGTGAACCACCTCCATGCTTTGGTGCTCAAGCCAAGGCTGAGGAGAATCAAGATGAAATTTATGGAATATATGTAGACGTACAGTTCTATGCAAACAGCTTATGCAACATTGGATTGGTTGCTTTCAGATAGTTATAATGACCATGAAACTATTTGTTGGTTAGCAGGCTAATTCCTGGCACATGGAGGATGATGAACAGAGACGTGGTGCCATTTGTGAGTGATTCAATTTATGGTAAATAAATAAATTCCAGATTTTCACAAATCTTCCCCACTATCTCAGCAATTGTACTTACAATTGTACTTGTACTACTGCTGTTTTACTTAAGGCAACATAGCCAATGGTGGCCAAACACTTGTCAGTCCAGTATGGAATACACTCCTGATCAGTTGAAAAACTGCAAGAATATTTTTTTTTCTTTTGCACTGTTGGGCCTTAAGGAGGTTCTTAGTAGAGCTTCAAAAGTGGGAATTTGTTTTTTATGCTGGGGGGGGGGGGGTACTGGGCATCTGGAGTTGCCCAATTGATGGATGTTTATTTATTTATTGCTGCGCCTTGCCTTGGTAAATAATGGTAAACACAGAAGAGGTCCTTCAGTCATGTCGGATGCCTTTTGCAACATCTCCACATAGCTACCTGCCGTTTGACGGCCCTGCACAAGCTGAAGTGCCATTGTTCCATTGAAGGAATAAAAACACCCTAGATCGTGATGCGGAAAACATCTTGTCATGACAGTAATGTTGGAAGCCAATTTTGTGGTGTTGAGGGAGATAAGACCCTTATCTTGCAGATGTCGTCTGATGGTTGTCATCTGAGTCAAGGACCGTACCGTGTCTTGACGGTTAGACACTTTTTTGTTCCATAATCCTTAGGAATTTTTAAAAAGATTGTTTTACTACGTCCAACCTCAGCAGCAATGGCACTCTAGGAGATGCCTTGTTTATGAAGCTCAACAATCCATCCTCGTTCATAGAAAGAAAGCTCTTTTTGTCATCAGTAGAATACCTGACAGAAAATGACATTGAGGAGAAGTTCTGGCCAAATTAGTATGTCTTTTAAAGGCTGCCATCTTAAACTGATGAAGTCTATTTCACTTCATGTTTGTCCATCCATCCATCCATTTTCCTCCGTTTATCCGTGTCCGTGTCGCAGGGGCAGTTGGGAAGCCCAGACTTCCCGATCCCCGGCCACCTCCTTCAGCTCCACCGGGAGGACACCAAGGCGTTCCCAGGCCAGCTGTGAGACATAATCCCTCCATAATCCTGTCCTAGGTCTGCCCCGGGGCCTTTTCCCGGCTGGGCATGCCCGGAAAACCTTACCAGGGAGGCGTCCGGGAGGCATCCGGACTAGATGCCCGAGCCACCTCAACTGACTCCTCTCGATGTGAAGGAGCGGCTCTACTCTGAGCCCCTCCCGGATGACTGAGCTCCTCACCCTATCTCTTAGGGTGAGCCGCCCTTGACCGCCACCCAACACACAACGCACCGTTTTTTTTGTTTCACTTTCATTTCTTCTTTGTGCATTTTGAAGCACGATTGATAACCTCTTTAAGATCCAACAGAGCAAAATGCTAATTTTGTGTACACTGTATGCAGTAGCCAGACAATAAAAGACAATTTTCCTTTCTCATTCACCGTAACGTCGGCGTGTGCGTCCATGTGGTCCAGTGTCAGCGTGAGTCCATCCAGGCCTCGTTCTATCTCCTGGATCAGAGACCAGTTCCTCTCCATAAGCCAGTCCACACTTGAGACAGCAGCCCACTCCTCGGCCTCAAGGTGCGACAGTGTGATCCTCAAGTCCTGGTCCAGTATGCCTTGGATCTCCTTATGTTTCTGTATTATGTCCTCCTTTATCATAGAGGACTTTTTCTGTGGTACAAACACTCATCAGTAGCGTACTGCATATTCTGTTATTAGATTAGATTAGATTCAACTTTATTGTTATTGCTCATGTCACTGGTACAGAGCAACAAAATGCAGTTAGCATCCAACCAGAAGTGCAGTTTTATAAGTACCTTAGTAGTAAGTAAATGTAGAAATAGAATAGAGCTGTAACAGCTGGACAGATCTATGTACAAACTATGACAGGCTGTGACTATAATACAGTGAGGATATGTACAGGGATATAAATGATATAATATGGCTATTGCAGATTATGCAGATTATAAACAGTATGCACAGTATGGATGTGACAATATATAATAACAGTAATATGTACAGTATTGCAATGAAGTGACTATGATACAGTGTGGATATATACAGGGATATAAGTGACTAGAGTATAGCTATTGCAGATTATATAAATTATAAACAGTATGATCTATGAATGCAACAAGATATAACAGTAATGTTATAAATGTAATGTATGCATGATTGCATTGTTGGGGAAATCGAACATTGGGCCCTTTGGTAACAGGCTGCATTGTGAACCACTTCCACAATCTTATGAGATCCAAATGTGAGGGTTCTGCCCTTCCAAACATAATAATGCTCTGTTTGAGCTTGGAAATGTGTTATTATGTACTTACTGTGATTTCTGATTGCTGTGCAGCCAGATTCCTCTGTCTGGCTTTCAACGCTTCCCTCTGATTCTCAAGACACTCCTGATGGCTTTTTAACATTTCCTGTAGAGAACAGTGCAATGTGTTTGCAAGCTGATGCTCTTGATAATTATGAAGTGTTGATAGAGTCAATGGATGAATGTGAATTGATCAGTTAGTTCGGTTCGTATATTTGTTATGGCCAATTTAATGTATTTAATTCAACTTAATGGGTTTTAGCTTTCTGTCTTGGAAAGCATGAACAAAGGTATCAGATGCATGGTGGGTGAAAATATATTTATATTAATTCATATTTCTGATTCAGGTTATTTTAAAACGAATTATCCACATCTTGTTATTGTAGATTTACACACACCGAGTTGCATTTTACTCCTCTAAAGTGCTGCAATACACTTGTTTTTTTCTGTCAATAATTGACCTGTATGTAAACATGATTTCCAATCCTGACTTACTCTATCAACTTTTAGATATGTGATTTATTTTTATGAATTGCCCAGGGATACCTGCCAGTATACACCCGTTAAATGAGATACTTTTGTTGTTTTGTCTTATGTAAGATTCTGTGATTATATGTGTGGGAAAAAAATCACATACTGAATTGGTAACTGCTGTGGCGTGGAGAAGGGGTAGGATTTAATAAGCTTTGCTTCTTCCTGCTCCTTTTCAGACATGTGTAGTAATGAGGTGTTGTGTGTGTGCATGTATGTGTGTATGTATGTGTATATGTATATATGTGTATGTATATGTATATATGTATATATATAAATAGATATTGTAAGTGTATATGTGAGAAAGAATAATGTAACCTAGTATGCATGTCTGAAATAAATTAAGAAAAGAAAGAAAGAAAGAAAGAAAGAAAGAAAGAAAGAAAGAAAGAAAGAAAGAAAGAAAGAAAGAAAGAAAGAAAGAAAGAAAGAAAGAAAGAAAGAAAGAAAGAAAGAAAGAAAGAAAGAAAGATAGTGTTTTTTTTGAATGGATGACTGTGCAAATAGAAGGTATGATAACAAAAAAGAGGCAGTGCGTAGCTTTGGTATAGCTCAGGATCACATGGTTCATGGTGATTTAAAGCTTTATTGGCTTCGTTTTCAATACAACAAACGGCAGTGTGGGTTTTCACTTATAAAACAATTCTTTCAAGGTTGGCTTACATGAGCTGCATTATCTACTGTATTTGCCTGTTATTGTACGTATATCGGGTATGGCATTGACATATATGAAGACTTCCAATACATGTAAAGGTTACGTGTTTGAGAGAGCCTGAGAAAAGTGACATTTCCTATGTACAGTCTAGTGAAGATGCTTGGATTGTTCATCACCATGTATAGATGCAGTAAACTGTTTCTGGGTCAGCTGACCGCCTTCCCAGTGTTTTTTTTTTCCACTATATTATTCAAAGACTCACTGAGCCAATTGATGCAAACTTTGGACCAAATCTATTTCAGTCCAAGCAAAGGAAAGCAGACATACTGTATGTTCAGGCTACAAGCATGGACGTTCTGTAATGGCGCCAGAAGGTTCTACTGCACTTACAAATATCCACAGGAGTCCACAGCAATAAATAGCAGGAAGAAACAAGCTTCAAAAGGATAAAAGCAATTCCAGTCAAAGCAAAGCAAGAAGTAAAACAAGCGCCATCAATACAAATATCATGATCATATTTATCATTCATTCTTTGTCATTTTTCAATATGACATCATTCAGCCTCAGGAAGTCTCAGAGTTCATCTTGTGGCTTCCTTGATAATGTCAGAAGGTAGAAAAACAGTAAAAAGGGAAAGAAAGCAAAGCCTACGTGTGGATTATTGTTGTCAAGTGTTGTCTGTATGAATGTACATGAGCGTTTTTGCATGCTGCTGTCAGCGCTAGAAGAGTTTGGCCTTCTTTTTCATGTCGTTGCGTTTCCACAGGGGAAGCCTGTCAAACTCCTGGATCTCCATTCCAAAGATGTCAAAGAACGTTTCAGGTGCTAAGTGGCGCTAAAATTGAGAACACAGGTGGAGAAAACAAAGGATGGGGGGGATGTGGGAGGGGAGGTGGGATTAGCACCAAAGCCTTTCAAATGGTCTCTGCAAAAATGACAAGAAGCAATGGATACTAAAAAAAAACATTCCTTGCTACTCTTCTACTTAGTTAGAAACTCTAGCAATCAACAAACTGATACCTCCAGTCTGGTTCTGTCCACATCCCTGGGCAGTTTAGCTCTCCCTCTACTGGTTATCATGAGCATTTCATAGGGATATACCTTAAGAAGGAGACACTCATCAGTGCACAGGGTCACACACCCGACTCATCATTTTGTATGTGACAAAATGACATCAACTCTATCGAGATGTGCTCAGAATTGTGGCAGAGGGAAACACTGGGAAGGAGAACAGGTATGTGACAGGAGGCTGACTGAGAGTGAAAGCAATCATTTAGTTTGTTGAGAAAATGCTGTGGTAGTCATACTCTTTAACGTGCAATAGATTGAGAAAAGGACAGGGTAATGGTTACGTAAGAACCAAAAATCGGTAACGACTGCCCTGAAAAACTGGGGTGCCTTTGCTTATCTGAATAAATAAACCATAAGCAAGAATTCTGGTCACTTGCTTCAATAAGTAAGCGTTTGACAAACTCTCACATCCGCACAGTAGGACAGTAGGGTAAGCTCCCTTATACAGCAGTGATTCTCAACTGGTGGGTCGGGTTCTCAATGGGGATTTGTTTTTATGCTGTGGAGTGTCACTTAGGGAACTGGCTATCTGGAGTTGCCCAATTGATGGATGTTCATTTATTTATTGCAGTGCCTTGTCTTGATAAATATGGTAACTAAATCTCCCTGACCCGGGGTCTGGTGGCATGGTGGCACAGTCAAACCTCCCGCCACTGTGCGTAGGTTCCCACGACCCATGAGGGATTTTCTGCAAAGGATGCGCATCGCTACAGTCTACTGTTGTGTGCTTGACGCTTCAAGTTTGTCTATGTAGGTTGTAATGGTACATTCTGATCCCTAAAGGTACGGTTTGATGCCAACCCTGGACAGTATTTTATTTTATTTTTTTATAAACTAGAGAAGGGTCGTAATGGGGGGGTCCAGTGCTAAATGTTTGTCCCAGTCCACCCCGATCTATTATGGTAATACTCTCCAAATTCTTCAAATTCACGCGTAGTCTGCAAGTTGAATGTGTCAGTCCTGTCTCTTGCTGACCCTTAGAAAGGGCTTGCCTGAATGTATTTTACGATGTTACTTAGTTATTGATTTATTTAATTGTCATATTGGGAGGTGTTCGAACTAGCCATGTAAAATCGCTAATGCTAAATGTAGTTAGAATGTTGTATTCTCGTGTTAAACGATGCCAAATTTTCAGATAATGAGGTTTGCACATTTGGAGGTCAGCCCTGAAAGAAGTTTGGGATGGCTCGAAATGCTTGGTTTTTAAAGGGCGTGGAAAAACTGTCCCTGTGTGATGTCACAGTGTTTCGAGCCATCCCTAACTGAGCACTTTGGGCGTGTGACCAAGCACAGCTGAGTGGGCCTGCCCGGAGGCGGGTCGTGGGTGGACTAAATTAAAACATACAGTTGTGGTAGGAAGCACAAATCGAAGGAAATACAGCTGGAATAGGTGCAGATTCTGGAAAATCTCAAAAGTTTTCTGTGCTGGTTATTGTGTGTAGCTGCTCTACAGGAGACCAAAACTCAATATTAAAGGGTCGAAAAATGAGCATAATAGGTCCTGTTTAATCGCTAGCGTGTAAATGGGATTTTCAATGTAAATTAGCATTGAGCTAGCACATTTGTTTAAATGAAGGCTCTGAAATCTGTCTCTTATCTGTCTGCCGAGCTAGCAAGTAGCGACCAAACATTAGCGAGAGCAAAATAGAAAACCTTTATAAACACTTATTGGTAAAATAATGTTGAGTTTGTGGATATAAATATAAGACATTGGAGAAATTTGAGTTGTAAAACTTCCACATTTTGGGTCAACGCTTGTCACTAAGACTGGACGGTGAGTCCCGTAGCCAAACCAGTTGAGAACCACCGCACGACAGTATATAGGGATATGAGTGGTTGGGATGGGAATTTGGATTCTTCCCTGTATGCCGCATACAGTATCCAGTGGAAGTCACAGCTATGTGCAGATGAACATGAAGAAGCCAGCATGCTAAGCATTAGAGTGACTGCAGCTCCTGAAGCAGCATGCTAAATCTGGAAGTCTTTCAATTTGAGATTATAGTGTATGAGGTATGAACCTCATTATGTCAAACTGTTGTTTTTAAGACAGTTTTCCGGAATTGTCTTTCTTAGGTGTTGTTAGTGTAGACTCGCTGTACATATTGTAGTATACAATATATGAACATAAGTATTGGGACCCCAAAGTAGGCAAGATTTTAGGGGGAAATGAACCTGGACATCTTGTCATTATATTCTGGGGTAGCACACTTCACTCGTAAAGCGTAACAAATCCTATTCTCCACTTTATTCCTCATTTGAACAGTGCTCTGGTTATATTATATATGGGAAATTTTGCATGTTTCCTAAACTGCATAACATAGTGCAATATTTCCAATTTATTGTTTTATATCTCATTGTGAAGTTTGCATGTTATCTCCCTGTCTGTTTGGGTTTTCTGGTACTCTGGTTTCCTCCCACATTCCAAAACATGCATCTTAGATTCACTGGAGAGTCTAAAATTGCGAGAGTCTAAAAGTGTGACATTTTTTGTCACAAAGTGTCGGAAAATGAATTATTTTGTTTACACATACTAAGACCCTCATGGCATAACAACGCGCGAAACAAAGGACACATCCAAAAATGTACTCATGGAGACTGATTTCGTATAAGAACGCAGGTAGACATGTTACGTCAGATTAGGACGATAAGCATTCACCACTGTTTGATCCTGTTTTCCACTATGCCATGTTTTTATATAGCACACACACACGTTTAGAGCGACTGATTGCAACAACATGCACAGTTATTGGCCTCCATCCCTGTCAATCTGGACTTTGGCATATTTCCTTTTTGGTTTGTGTGATTGTAGTTTGTTTATATTTCCTGAAAAACTCACTAGTTTTAATTGTTAAAGTGTTTTGCACCATAGATCTACATTTTAAGCTTCTTTCATTTCAGATGACTTTTTGGGGAATATGTTGAAAAACCAGGTGAGGATTCTTGAAATGAAGGGGCGACGTCCAACCCCTGACTGACAAACTAACTGACAAAGTAGTGTCTCAATACTTTTGTGCATATAGTGTAGTTCACATCAGTTGCCATCAGTACAAAAAGAGGAAGATACTTGCTTTGGGCTCCAACATATTAGGCATAGATACTCCCCTGTCCATCCTTGCAAGTGCTGCACGGCCATCCTTAATGTGCTAAAGAATAGAACATACACAAATATAATATATTGGGAGGGGACTGCAGGGTTAATGGTATGAGTATGTCGCCCTTTTATGACAGCGGGCACACTTTTCACTGGATGGAGCAAGGAGATTGACTACTGCTCAGGAGTCAGTGTTTAAGATGGACAGCTGTTGTTAAAGTGTATGTTTATGTGTCCCTGAGGTGAATTTGGAAATTATATTTGTCAATCTGACATTTAGCTTGGGTCATGACATTGGTATACAGACAAACAAAACAACACATGAAGTGAGGCTTGCACGTTGCACATAAGAGTACAGTTGCTCCGCTACTGGGCAGTGCATTTGAAATGACTGCATGCCCCGTAGGTGACATCTAGATGACATACAACAGCAGCACGTCCGGTAACAATGCAAGCGTGTAGCACAAGTGGACAGTGTGCATACAAGGCAAGGTGCCTACTGCAAGCAAACGTGTGGCTCGAGGTGAGGAAGCATGCCATGAGAAAAAGCAGATGAGGGACATACCTGAAACTCTGCAGGACAAAATGGGACAGAAAATGAGACCCACAGTTAATGGTTTTGCTGTCACATCTCCTGACAGGCTACTTTTGGGGGACATTGTGGGAATCATTATGCAGATATTTCAAAATGCTAATTTCTGTGCGTTGGTAGCAAGACAATTTCTGAATACAGTGGATCCCCGCACATTTGGTTCATGAAGCTGAATCTAATAAATCCGACAGTCACTTTTATTGCAAATGTTGATCCGAATTCGAAGGAGAACACCGTCAAGCGAGCATCGTGTCAAAAATAGATATCAATTATCAATCGGTATTAATGACTGGCTTGATTTTCACCATTCACTGGCAGGCGTGGAACTTAGCGCCCGTGAAACGCGGGGATCTACTGTCCTGTGAGGAAGCGTTCCGGTCATGTTTGGGTAGCAGTGCTCACCTCTGCCTCCTCCACACATGTCACCATAGCTGTTGTAGTGGGTGAAATCTGTTGACTGGGGCTGCGGGGGCAAGGACATTAGCTTAGTACAACTTCGTAGTGTAAAGTGTCTTACTAAACACGAGTAACTTAAGTGTGTTTACTTTACAGCTGCCATCTGTCATCATGACAGATGCATTAATATCATGATTTAGCAAGCCTTCCAGTATGACCGAGGTCTCACCCGGTGTAGGCCGTTCCTTCCATAGCCAGGCAAAGAGTTTGTTTTGGTTGGAGAAGTTGGATCTAAAAGATACAGAGCGTTTTATACAGATCACGTCAAATGACAAGCGACTTGATGAACTGAGAAGCCTCATGCTGATGTTCCGTATACCTGCATCGCCATTATTCTGCTTGGGTTCGTAGCGCTGAGCAGAGAGACTCCTTGCGT
This sequence comes from Doryrhamphus excisus, assembly GCF_030265055.1. Classification (NCBI taxonomy): domain Eukaryota; kingdom Metazoa; phylum Chordata; class Actinopteri; order Syngnathiformes; family Syngnathidae; genus Doryrhamphus; species Doryrhamphus excisus. The sequence goes on from NC_080485.1 coordinate 5,922,083, forward strand.
GGCGTTCCCTCGTCTGATCTTTTTCCATCTCCTCCCTCAGAATTAGCTTTCCCAAACCAGACTGAATCTAAATACCGACATACGGTACAACCCAATCAAAACCTGACAATTTAAGAATGGTTTTCTGGGGTTTACGAACTTTACCTTGTTGAGATGTTCTTCCTGAAGCTGCTTTCGTTTCAAGGTCTCTTCCTCCTCTTCTTCTCTTGATCGTCTTCTTCCTTCTGAACCTATGGAATCCATACAGAGCCCAGAAGAAAATAAAACGTACAAAAACCTTTAAGCTTGGACATCATGCCACACATGTATTTGTACGATGCCGCTTACAGTTGGAATAACTGAAGAAGGCTCATTTTCACTAATTGTACACTGACAGTCAATAGAAACTTTGAGACCATATTTTTTTTGAAGAAGTAAACTAGATTTTCCTCATACAGTATGAATCATTTCTTTACACATTAGCACACAGAAACAGAAATCTAACATTTCAAGAATGATTTAAAAACAAAAATAAATGGCTTACACACCAGGCTATATCAATATATATCATCACTATATATTATACTGTATCACTAAGCCTCCACCGTACCCAGTGACCGGAGACGTTGTTCGATATGATGCCGTTCACTGGACTAACAATGCTGGCCTTTTTTAGGTCTTTATATAGGCCTCCAAAACCAATCCTCAAATTATGCAGACACCCACTGTTGTGCAATGTGTATTTGATCCACTTTTTCACAGAGACCAACCCATGTGCAATGAACCATGACAACCCATCACTCATGTCAGCAGTAAGTCAACAATAAATCCACAGGGCGTCATTACAACCCTCCTACAAGTACAAATATGCATACATTTCTACCTCAATCTTTCTATTGACTGTCAGTATACTTTGCTAAATAAGAATTAAAGGGGACACAAATGTGAGACAGAGTTGACAAGACAGACAAGACAGTGGGGCTTTTTGGAATATTGGGGTACGCGGACATGATGGAATTTTGTTGCTTCAATCATTCATCCCGTGGATTTACTGCAAATGCACAGACAGCACAAATGTAAGACACGTGGACATAGGTCAGTTTGAAGTCAGTCTCAGTTACTCTGTAGTCATTTGTGGTTTCATTTTGTATGTTGATTGCACCAAACAGTGCAAGAACATAAAGGGTGAAGCTGAAAAATAAATAAGTAATATGGCAGAAAAGAAAGCAAAAGCTTCTCTGTGTTGTGCAAGCGCAACGGAAAATGTGTCATAATTAAAGAAGTGCTCAAGTGAAGCAGGGATGCAGTTAAGCTTTTAGGGCAGCTTCAAGGGGAAACAGGAATTAGTTAGAGGTTTTTTTTTTTTAGTGTTGCTACATGATTTCAATGCAGGCATGCCCATTAAGAGCCTACTGTACCTAAAACAGCAATAGAGTCGGCATGACAATCACCCTCATTCTGTGAGATGTCGTCTGGAGAGGGAGCATGGGCAGCAGGGAAGGTGGCAGATCTGATGATGTCATCAGCCGACTTGCTTTGACGTGCTATGGCAGCTGTATCTAGGTTAGTAACCATGGCAACTGATCTATCAATGTTTGCATCACAGACTCAGCATCAAGTAGCGTAAACATCTTTGGAGCATCTCTGATTTATAACTCCGTGTGTGCTCTACAACTCAAAGCCATTTCGAGATTAAAGTAAAACAAGTATCATGGCGTGTCTTGAAGACATAAACTCATAAACACGTTCCACTGTGTTGTTTATGAAAGCAGTGTAACGGCTGAACATGAATGTACTGCAGGTGAGACAGATCAGAGACAGACTTCAAACATATGCCGGGGGGGGGGACTGCAGATGAAATAACAAAACATTTTCAGCACAGAACGTCCACAATGACTCATCATTCAATCACATCAGCACTTTTCAATTAGTATACACACAATAAAATGAGAATGAAATGAATGAAAAAGTACCGTATTGTTTGTAGATCGGTGGTTTCCTGTAGATGTTACTGCCCTGATCTGAAAAATAAATTTCACAAAAGTGTGTACACCCCTCATATTTCTGGAACAATATCTACTACAGTACAGTCGCCCCTCGCTATATCGCGGTTCCAATAACGCTCCCTCACTATGTCGCGTTTTTTGTGTTCATCACTGTTTCTTGGTTGACCATGGCCGATTATTACTCAAAAACATTGAAAGACAAGTTATGAGCCAACAGAGCCGAGCCGACATGCCGTGGCTGAGATCGAGTGACCAAAAAGTTTCCTCCTTTCATTCTGTGTAAAAGTAGTAAGCTTGCTTCTTTGTCCTTCTTATTGTGTGGAAATATGGGCTAATAACTATAAAAGCAATCTTCACTCGCTAAATGTACTGCAAAAAAGGTCAGTAAGGATAATTCATAATGCCGCCTACAGAGAACATACTAACTCCTTATTTCTAAAATCACAAATACTTCAACTTGCTGATATAGTTCATCTTCTAAAATAATGCATAAGGCTAAAAATAACCAATTAGCTAAAAATGTCATCCAATACTTCTCTACAAGAGAGGAGAAATATGATCTCAGGGAAGAACTACATTTGAAACACTTATATGCTAGGACTACGTTAAAAAGCCATAGCATTTCAGTATGTGGAATCAAACTATGGAATGGATTGAGTAAGGACCTCAAACAATGCACAACGATGAGCCAATTCAAGAAACAATACAAGCAGTTGATGTTTGCTAAATACAAGGATGAAGAGTCTTGAACCAGTCATGATGTGCTATACATATCACTATATTGACACTTACTATGGTACCCATTATGTCATTGGATGCTCATATCACCTCATACTTCGGTACGGGACAAAAAAATTACAAAATGCATGTTCAAATAAAATAAAACCATTACCATTCTTCCATGCTCCTTTTAAAACACTTTACATTTAGTATAAGTGCATTGGCAAGGCTAACTAGTTAGCCAGTAGCTTGTTATGCTATGCAGCCATCTTTTGCTCGTTGCAGTGATCCCGTAACCTGTGCAATGTGATGTAAACAAAGAATAATGTTTCCTGTCTTTTTTGCAGAGCTATATATAGGGAATATGGGAATGTGAATTTCTCTTAGAGATGAATAACCAATCTATCTATCAAGTATTCTGACTCTACAGGGCTCTAATAAATGTTAAAATCCCTATTTAGAAAGTCATAAAAAAGTTTTCTATGCTCTCACCATGAAAACATTCAATTTAATGAAGGTCGTGCTCACCCTGACCTTCCCAGTTTCAAAAAACAACTAAAAACCCTCCTCTTTAAATCTTTTTTTAATGTCTAACTTTTTATATCTGACTGCCGTGCCCCGCCCCGCTTTTTCTCATGTTTTAACTGTGTATTAACCAATGAATGTTGTATTTTAATGTATCTTTTACTCTGTTTACTTGCTTTTATTCAACTCCATTCTTCTGTAAAGTGTCTTTGAGTGTTTTGAAAAGTGCTATACAAATAAAATGTATTATTATTATTAATAATAATATTGAATCCTACTTATCACAGTCATGTCTGGAACCAATGAACCGCAATAAACAAGGGGTTACTGTATAAGTTTAAGGTGTGTACTCACATTTCTGAGATACTATACACAACTATAGTATAAACATCAATGTCAGAGGGCATGGAACCAACACTTTACTTTAACAAATGTAGCCAACTACGTACTCATTTCTCTATGTTTGGAAAAAAAAGGGGAAAAAGCAAAAGCTCCAAATGATAGAAATAGAAGCTATAGACAGATCGAAGCTAGATAGATAGATAGACAGATAGACAGACGGTAGGGAAGAGCAGCGACAGTGTGTGCTCCAACTCCTACCTGGAAGGTGAAAATGTTTAGGGGTCTGAGAGAGAGGCGGGGTGCCCGGCCGGCTGTCGGGCCTGAGCGGGAGAGGGGAGCTCCGGCCGCTTGGTGGGTCAGTGCCTCCAGTGAGAAGAACCAAGAAGGAACATAAGCAGGGATGCATAAGGGGACCCAGAGTGTGGACGGGACAACACATATGGACCAGTGGGACTAGTTTGGACTAAATGTTAGTGTTGTTGGTATAATACAGTAGATCACTGATTCTCCACTGGTGGGTTGTGGAGCCGTCAGAGGGTTCCTGGTCTTGCTTGTTAGCATGAGGTGCATGACATGTTTATGGGCGACTTGGCCAAGCTTGAGCAGGAGGACATTATATATGAACTTACCATGCTGTTCACATGGCAATATTTATATTTTCTTAAAGACTTTCACCTCTGATCCAGGTCCAAGTCATTCAATTCCTGAGATACACAATGTACTGAAAACCTTTACACACACTTTTTGTTCAAATAACAGTTGAATTTGTGATTAAACATGTATTGTTAATGAGCAGGAAGAGGGAAGACTAGTGCTTGCAAACACTAATGTGTGAAAGCAAGCGCCCTCTTTAAATATAAAATATTTCTTTATAGTTTTAGTTGACAAATGTCAGAATTTTCCGATGGTGGGTCCTACAGCCAAACCAGTTGAGAACCACTGCTGTAAATGAATGTTGTTAGAAGAGTCAGGTGTTATGAAGATTATTATATGTCTTATATATGATGTATGCTGTGGCCAGCCGATGGGATATGAGTAAAATTTAAAATTCTCTTTTAAATATGAGCTTGCAGTTTTGAAATGCATGCAGCTATATTAAATATATATATATAATTGATGGAATCATTCAACTTTAATAGTACAAAATGATTATTAGAACTTCTCAACTGCATGCAACTAGCGACAGTATAACAAACACAAAGTACACTCATGTCATTAATGATGGCGGTATCTATCTGATGAAGACCAGCATGAGGTTGCATACCAGGGTGCAATGGTGGTGGTGTGTATCACTTTGGGAGCGTGAGGGTATCGTGGCATGAGGGGGGGCCTTACCTTGGGTATGGGGCAGGAAGTGGTGTCTGAAAGGGGAGGTGGGGCGGGAGTCATTATTTCTGGAGCCCACACTGTTACTGCACAGGGAGGAGCAGAGTTTCTGCATGCCTGTCAGAGCCTCTGCGGGGAGGAAGGGAGTGTGTGGGACCCCCGGGAGCAGCCAGCAGAGTGGCACATTGTGGGAGGGTGATAGAGGGTGACAGAGTGAGGGGCAAAAGAAAAGGAAGATATGCGAGCATTGAAAGAAAAGTGGAAATTAGCAAAGAAATTAGAACAAATGTGAAAAAAAACGTAAAACATGTTACTTTCTTTTACATATCGCTACAGCTTGAGAAGTTGTGATGTTAATTTTGGTGAAGGAGACATGGTCATAACACCAGAGAGGGAACTAAGAAACCCAAGTACATGCTACAATACTGCTTTGATGACTCCTATCAGATGAGATCATTAAATAATGTTGCATTGTAGTCACAAACCATCCACTCAAGTACTCACCTGGTCTGTGAAAATGCTGCGGGGACCGTGACAGGGTGGGTGTGTAACCATGGCGATTATAAACTGGCGAGCCTATAGATCCCTGACTGGTGGACCTTTGGAGGGTGCGTTCTCGCTTGTCATAACATCCCTAATATACAGTACACACATACGTAGTATTAAACACAATACAAACTGTAGTGCAGAGCAGTGATGTGCGGTGAGGTCCACGGCTGATGAGGCATTCACTGACTCCTTTGTACTTTTTTATGTTAATACAGGTTGCTTATTATTATTATTATTATTATTATTATAATTACTCACTTCTAAGTGCCAAGTTCTGATACTTTGCTGTAAAAGTCAGATCACCTCCTGGTGAAGTTGGGTTTATAATCCTCCATCTTGGCAGTTAAATTCATGCATTCATTCCGCACCGCTGTTTGTGTATTTCAGTTAAGATACCAGTAAAAAATACTGGCTTTTCCTCCGTGGAAGGAGGGCTGAGGAGCACCTTCCAGCTCTAGCACACCCCCACCTCTCCAGGATGCATCGGAACTATATAACAGTTCAGGTTTTTTTGTCCGATTAGAAAGAATAATAATGTAACACATATATTAAAGACACTACACAGGCTATACAGCGATGTGCTGACAAACACAACCTGGCAGATGCTACGAGCCAACTCAGTGTGCACTTAGACAGCAGGTGAGGCTTGCCTGCTAAGCCATCAAGAGGCCTCATCTTGCCTCCCCTGACCGCACGTCACAGATGCCAAAGTGTAAACAAAAAATAATAATAATAATAAAAAAGCTAGACAAGGAACATGAAACTTCATAGTTCATAAGCTCACCTCATTGGATAGGGTGGGTGACATGGTTCTGAAAGACTAAAAACAACAGAAGTGTGGATGAGGTACTGTTCAGCCAGGAAGACACCACAGAGACGACAATAGAACACGCCAGAGACATTATCTACATTATCTTCCAGCTGGCCTGGGAATGCCTTGGCGTCCACCCCAAGTAGAAGCCTGGACTTCCCTACTGAGACTGCTACCCCTGTCATCCTGACTCAAATAAGCAGAGGAAAATGGATGGATGGATGTGCAAGTGTAAACATACGATGCACTTAAATGTAATTATTTTAAAAATGTTCAAAATAAACTAACCATTTGTGAGGGAGCTGCCAATCATACCTCACTGATCAGGTGTTTGCCCCACCTGCACACTGTCATGTTTCTATTTGTGTATATAGTTGGCTTTTGTTATTGACATATATTCTGGTTAGCACTTTGATTATATTTGGTTGCCATTTAAGTTGTTTAATTGCCACTTTGATTAGTTAGTTTTTCATTTAGAAGTCATTGGTTTTGTTCCTAATTTCTCATCAGTTTCTCCTTTTTTTTTGAGGTGATTGGTCAGGGCACAAACATGGAGGCGCGCCCTTGTGAGTGCAGGCCAGAGGCTGATCACCTTAATTGGACTCTCCCAAGTGTCACCTGGAGGAGGGGGGATTAACTGGGTCGTAGTTCAGTAATCGAAGTTATGTGTAATTGAGTGTTTAAATATATACAGGAAGTGTCACTTCAGCGTGGGACTCTTGAAAGACTTGTAATATAAAAGAAGGGTGTTATAAAGGTAAATAGGGTACCTTTTAGATGTATTGCCTCACCCTCTCATTGGAAACTATGGTTGGCCCTTCACGGGTAAAAGGGGGCTGGGTGAATTGTTTGGAGAGGCCAGTTGTGTGTGCTGGGGGAAATGCTGCTGCACTGTCTTGCGAAATAAACTCGAAGAGCTTTCAAGCCCATGTCTGGTGTACATTTCAGCTGCTATGGCTATCCCGGGCTAGTAAGAGGCCATTGTTTTCCAACTGAAAATCTTACACCATTCATCAGCTTCAGGACAACAGCGTGTCGGTTGTTGCCTCACAGAAAGAAGGACCTATCTGTGTAGAGTTAGTGTGTTCTGTTTGTGCTTATTCCAGTTCTCTGTATGTGAGTCTTCCCATAGTCCAAAAGCATGGGAGTGAATGTGAGTGTGAATCGTTGTCTGTTTTTGTGTTAGCCCTGTGGCAGACAGCTGAGCAAGTCCAGGGTGCACGTCATCTCCCCTCCTAAGTTTCCCAGTGACTCTGAAGAAGATAACAATAATAAAATATATATAACTGACCCATCCGTTGATGTAACTCACCTTGTCATCAGGCAAGGGCGAACGCTCCCGTCTGGCATTAAGGAGCTGTGAAGGACAGTAAAGTTCATGAGCAAATCTGTGAAGCTGCATTGGCAATTTTGATGATGACATACTACCTAAACACTTTAGTTTTTCCACAAGTAAACAGAGGATCAGTTTTGGATTTGCATTCTTGCAGTTCAACATGACCACAAGGATGGCGTGCATGCAAGGTGAGAAGCATGCATGGTTGTTTACCTCTCCTACACTCTCTCGTCTCTCCTCTCTCTCCTCCAGGGAGGTGGTGTACATAGGTTCATAGGTAATAAGATCAGGGCGCTCAATGTCATAAATGGCTTTGACTTTTGGAATGGCAGCTAGGTCTCTGTAATCAAGAATCTCATTGTCTACTTTTGCCTAGGGAGACAAATAAAGACAAACATGCACACACAGACATAAGCAAAGAGATACTGCTTATGTACAGTCAAGTCTTCTTAAATAAGGTGCAAATGCAACAATTGGGCTTAGCATGAATAGGATGGGAAAGGAATATTTCTCATTTGGAGAAAGGGAACAGTAGACAGCTTCAGCATACCATAGAGACATAATAAGTATCTGGGCTAGCTTACATAGATTGTGTGACCCGGTGAGCCAGGTATGCTTGAACCAGGTCTGGAAGAAATACTCTCAGATGACGACCTTGTAGGCTGCAGAAGGCAGGAAATGGAATAGTTAGTCCCAACATTTCACTTGGGTCGCCAGCTTGTCATCATCCACAGCCCCCCTTTTCTAACTACTGTATATACAGTACACTGGTGTGAAAAAGTGTTTGGCGCCCCTCCTGATTTCTTATTTTTTTGCTTGTTTGTCACACTTAAATGTTTAGATCATCAAACTAATTTGAATATGACATTAAATTAAATTATTAAGGGAGAAAAAAATCCCTGCCCTCTAAACCCAATACCGGAACTGGTTGGGACACCCTTAGCAGCAACAACTGCAATCAAGCGTTTTTCCCCATTCCTCTTTGCAGAATTGTTGTAATTCAGCCATATTGGAGAATTTTCCAGCATGAAGCACCTTTTACTTTTACCTTTTAATTAAGACTTTGACTAAGCCTGTCTTAATTTTGTTTTTCTGGTTTCTTGCTGGTGTGTTTTGGGTCATTGTCCTGTTGTAGAACCCAAGTTGGTTTCAGCTTGTGGTCACACACAAATGGCCAGATATTCCCCTTTTAGGATTTTTTGGTAGACGGTACAATTCATGGTTCCATTTATCACAGCAAGTCCAAAACCATCACACTACCACCACCATATTTTACTGTTGGTATGATATTCTTTACTTACTTTTACGCCAGATGTAATGGGACACACACCTTCCAAAAAGTTCACTTTTCCAGACAGAGCCATGAAGGTTTGGATTTTTTTTTTCTCCCTGAATAATTTTAAAGCTATATTTAGGTTGTGATGTCTTTGACTAACATTTAAATTTGTTTGATGATCTGAAACGTTTAAGTGTGACTAACATGCAAAAAGAATAACAGAACAGGAAGGGGCAAACACTCTTTTCACACCACTGTATTTCCCAAAACACACCAATGTGACATCATTTTGCCATTATGAGCACAAGCGATGGGAGAGATTTGCAACCCCTGTATTACTGGAAGTCATTTCAAATGCTTATCAACGTGTCAGCTCAGGATGGAGTCATTCATTTGCAAATTTGCAAAGTGAATGTGTGTGGTGTAGAGCTGTGGTTTTTGAGAACCATTATGAAATATGAATTGTTTGCATGACAGCAGCGGTTCTGAATGTAGTATAATTAAATGAGCATTTAACCTAATGGGTAAATGGGTCGTTTACAAAAAGACAAATTAGTCATTATTCTGAATGACTCTGAAAGCAAAGATAAGGCACCGCGAGCTGTTCCCAGCAGATGGCAGCATACAGTGTACTGTGTAGGTACTGTGTCCTATGTGTATGGTGAGACACAATGATGCCATCACACAGCCAATAGCGATTACAGTACCTGCCTTTCTGTTTTTTGAAGGAATAAGAGGGACGGTGGCAACAGCTGTGGAGGAAGGGAGAGGGGTTTCACAGGACATCAAACAGGGGTTGGAACTCTCCTGTCTGACTTCACACATATACTCAACAAGTCAAAAAGTGAACTAGATCTACTGAATAGACAGAAGCGTAAGATGGAACTTAATATAAGACGACACTTGGTTTTCAAGACTATTTTTAAGACAAAATTAATAATTTCTAAATCGTGTTTTGAATTTCATTCATTCATTCATTCATTTTCGACCGCTTATCCTCACGAGGGTCGCGGGGGTGCTGGAGCCTATCCCAGCTGTCTTCGGGCGAGAGGCGGGGTACACCCTGGACTGGTGGCCAGCCAATCACAGGGCACATATAGACAAACAACCATTCACACTCACATTCATACCTATGGACAATTTGGAGTGGCCAATTAACCTAGCATGTTTTTGGAATGTGGGAGGAAACCGGAGTACCCGGAGAAAACCCACGCATGCACGGGGAGAACATGCAAACTCCACACAGAGATGGCCGAGCGGGGGATTGAACTCGGGTCTCCTAGCTGTGAGATCTGCACGCTAACCACTAGACCGCCGTGCAGCCCGTTTTGAATTTCAATCATTATTAATCATATAAAGGTTCCTACAGATTTGACATTTCAAAATGCCATACTTTTCTCCGACTTTTTCCATTCAGTAAACAGATGTAAATGTTGTAAATGCATCATTAGAACTGCAACAATGAATGGATGCATCAATAATGAAGGGATTATCCAATCCTGCATATTTCCTAGATTCCAAATGCCTCACAAATCTCCAGTTTTTTAAAGTGCCGCCCCGGTGAGACATTTTTGAGGCACGTTTTACATGGTGCAAAAGTTATATGACTCTCACAAAGACAGAAAGTCCCACACACGGCAGACATGCTTGTTCCGGATGCTGCAGCTGCGTTTTAAAGCAAGTATCGGCCGCTATGGATACAGTGTTTTTTCATTGATATCAGCTGATCGATTGACGCATCCCAAGTTTTGACATAACCACAAATTAGCTTTGCTAAACATACTACGACAACATAAACTGATCCAGTTTTCATAGAAATGACCCATTTGGGCCTCCGTTTTTTAAGCAGACGAAAGTGCTCAGCCATGTACAGTCAGTGGGTACTTTTACGTGATAGTGGACCAGGACTTGGTAAGTTGGTGGACTGAGCCATGTTGTCACCCATTGGACCCCGATTATAAAATAATATTTTGTGTCAGATTTTTTGATAGAAGTCCCTGTGGGAGGTAAATATGTAAATTGCACTACCTAGAGCAGAACAGCGCGAGGTCGAACATTTCACCAAAACAACCACTTTAGTTTAGGAAGGGGCTTTCCTGATAAGAATCGCTTCATACTATTCAGAATTCCTCTCCATTCCCACAAAATGTTGTCATGGGACATGAACAGAAAAGTGCCTTGTGCTTAAGTTGAGGATAAGTGAACACACAGATTCCTACCCTCTCCCTGTGTCTTTCCTCTGTTCTCGTCGTGTTCTTGCAGCCAGGATGCCACACGGTTGATCCTGAAGACACACATTCAGGATTATTACATTTATTTGTTTACATTTGTTTATTGAGTTTTAAGACACACATAATCTTATTACATACACAATACTATTGTATTATTATTATTATATGTCTGTAAACAAAATAAACCCAAAATAGCCTCAATGTAACAATGCATCATTCTGCATTGCAACAGTAGCTCTTCTCGAGCCTTGTGCAAGCCGAAAGCCCTCTGCAGACATTCGTGTTCATTTGCACTCATAAATTTTTCACAGTCTTCTTGTACCAAACAGTCTTGATGTTGCTTTTAAAACGCTTCATGGGGTTATCAAGAATAAACGTGGAGATAACCACACAAGAACGTCAGCTCACCTTGCAGGTACATCTCTTCTCCTTCGGTGAACATCTGATTGCACCTGCTACATCTGGCACAGCTGGGGTGGTAATGCTTATCTCCTGCCTGCAAAAAAACATTACAAAGAAAAGATCTTCCATAAGAGGAAAAAGGAAGATCAATTACATCTGCAGTGGTCAGGCAGGAAATAAACTCAATAATATCACTGTAGTCAGATATGCTCGCCGGCTCAGAAGGCCAAAGCCTGTTAAACCCTGGGACGTTTCATCAAAGACAGCGAGGCGCCTCATAATACCTCAGTCAGAAAAATGTGAAAGAAAAACTTTACAGTCCACCTGGTTTCAAACATCTGAGGATATCCATCTAAACCAGGGGTCTCAAACACGCGGCCCTAGTTTGAGGCCCCCGCCTTGACATGAAAGTTTAATGTTAGTGCGGCCCGCGCAAGTTTGATATGGATGCTGTATGGTATCATGTACCCAGAAAAAATTATTACGTTTGATTAATGTTCATGTTAAAGGTTAAATAACTGTTAATAGTTATCCTCCCTATCCGTGTGGAAGTGGTAAGTTTTTGGCTATTTAAGTTTAAAGGAAATAACTTGAAGGCTACCGTTTAGGTCGCTAGCTCTCTAGTTTGCGAGTTAGCATGTGTCTCAAGACCCTGCAGTTGCGCAATATGTTGTAAATAAAGAGTATAAATGTGACTATAGTCGTGTTTTGTCATGTCTACAGGGCTCTAATAATGCTTTGTTCATTTTAATCTGAAAAAAATAATTTGTCTACCCACCAACTATATGTGGTTTCTTAAGTTTTTATTATTTGCCGTTTTATTATTATTATTATATTTATTTATTTATTACTGATTGATTTTCTTTATTTTTGATTTGTTTATTTATTTTTCATCTTATTTTGTGTAGAAAAATAAAAAGTAAGATATTTGAGAACAGTGGAATGTTTTATCAGAGCTTTTCTTGTAGAAAATTTTGACCAACGCGAAGCTTTTAAAAATCTCTTGTTTTTAATAAATGTGTTGGGTTTTTATTGGAAAACCTGATGCGGCCCAGTCTCACCCAGACCCGAGCTCCAGTGGCCCACAAGTAAATTGAGTTTGAGACCCCTGATCTAAACTTATGTGCTGTTATAATAGATCCATGATATAGGAATGTTAAAATGCATACAATATAGTCTACAAGTCTGAAGAATAGAAAATGGATGGATGGATTCCCCCTTCCCTCCATTATTTACATGAATTGTCCATATTATCCAACTAGCACTCCACGTTGTACACAAAAGGAACGCACAATGGGAAAACATACTAGTGGGTGTTTGACCTCCAGGTAGGTGTTGAATTGAGAACAAAACCAGGAAAATAACAAATAGATAGATTCTATCAAACACAATGAGGGGCCCATGAATAGTTTAATGACTATGAATCACACACAATGGCCTTCACTGTCACCGGCTCTCAAAGTAATTCAACACGTGTGACATTTTTGGAAGAAAGTGTTGGCAGCTCTCCACACAACTCCACTATTAAAATAAAATCATATCTACTAGACAGAGCGGCTTCCAACGTGCCAGTAGAGTTCAGGAGGTGCTCTGTTTTTCCAAAGCAAATGTTTTCTTTGAACTTGTCACTGATGAAAGTGTCAGACAGCCTGGCATCCATTTGGCACCAGCGATGCTTTGGCAGCAGCTCATGAGTGAGATGCGGAGATCTTTTCCTATTGTCATAAAGTCCTGCCTTAATGCTGGATTACCGTAAGCTCAGATGGCTGGCTGGCAGTGACATTTTCATATTATGAAATGACTCGTTGTCTGATTGGATCAAGGCCCAGTCGGGCTGAAGCGCTGATTACATGTACAAATACAAACAATAAGGAAGACATACTGCAACATTACAAGCTAATTGCAAGTAATCATTTCATCGTAGATGCAGAACTTAACATCACATTAGACATTTTATGTAATATTTACATAATTTCTGGCAAAGTGAGCTTATAGTTGGTGTTTGCAAGCATTTTGAGTTGGAAAGAGCTGAAAATCTACCCAGAATTAATCTTTTAGTAGAACACTTTCATGTCAAGAGAGTGTTTGGCTCCGTGTTGGAGCGATTACAGCGCAGATTAACAAAGTACATTTATGGGAAACTGAATTTAAGTAGCAGCACGTTATGTAAATCCACATTTTCAAAGAAAAAGAGAGAGCAACCACTTTGGGTTAGCTGGATTTCCAAAATTTCCCAGTAATTATAGTTGGTGCATAATGGCTTTGTCGCTTACCTCGAGCACTTTGCCGGTGATGAACTGATGACACGCCTCGCACTGCACTCCAAAGTGAATCTGGTAGTCCTTCTCACAGTAGGGAGCACCATCCCTAAGCAGAGGTAGTCAAATCTGAACATCAGTAACTTACAGTCCCACTCCAAATTATTCCGCTGTATTTTCTAAATGTACACAGTTAGATGGTAATTTATAATATTAGCTGTGTTGAGCTATTTAAAGGTAATATATTGCAATTTCATTTACTTTGCAAATACATGAAATTTACAATAAGGGTTTTATCATTGTGAGCGCAACTTTTTTTCTTAATATTTAGCAGTCACATCATTATATGTGCATCTTGTATCCTCCAGGTGCATCTCAATACATGCGAATATTGTGCAAATTGTTTCAAAATGAGAGACTATTTAAAGGAAAATGGCATTTTTGGGGGAATTTTGCCCATCATTCGTCATTCATTTGTTATGTGAAACATGAACACATTATTCTTTCCTTTTCTGTGCATTGTAATGAGAGAAAAGTAGTTAGTATGAGCTAGCTAACAATGCACGCCATGGCAGGTACCCATTTTGGTGCTAAAAATGAATAAATAAATACTAACAGTGGTCAATTTACATTACTGTCTTGTATATTAACCAAGCTACAGTGACATTGTTATTGTAGCAGTTACTGTAACACGAAAAACTATATTTATCTGGCCGAGTAACACAACGCCGAGCTAACCGCTAGTCTCAGAATCATTCACAGACGTAAGAGTGGATACCTAGCTCTCAGTTTCGCAATGAAGACACAACAAGATGCCGATTTCCTGTCGGCTTTTTTTTACCTGAGGATTGGATCACAAGTCATGTGCTGGAAGACACAGCCATCCCAATAAGTGGACATTGTAAGTGTTGTCGTTGTCTATGCTGCTGTTGCTGATGGAAGTAGCGTATGTAGCTAGTAGCTAGTAGCTAGTATGTCAAATCACTGCGCCTAGGAAAGACGTTTCGGTAATGTTTTACACCATCAAAGTATGGCAAGTATTATATGTATTCATGGACGTACTTGTTAACGCATACTCAAAGCATGTATATAAAATAATAAAATGTTAGTATTTTTTTTTAGGGCTTTGCAGTCAAAATAGGTAGGTCCCAATGATGTGCATTGCTAGCTAGCTCATAATAACTCTTTGGATTGAGCTAAGAAAATAACTTTTCTAAGATATTATAATGTATTGAGACGCACCTTTATACTGTATAGTGTAAATATGAAGGCATTGTATTTGTTCTTCCCTTCTATTCATGTGTATTGACCAATCAATGAGCTGCAGTGCGTTTAGCTCCACCCAGTACTCTGCTTGTTACCGCAGGGGAAGACTGAGAACTAAATGCTGAAATTGAAAAAGGACTCTACCAAACTATACTGCAGGGTAGACATGGAGCTCAAGTTACTTACTTGCTTATGTACTCTCCAGTTAACACTTTGCAGCAGGCCTTACACTTGAAGCAGCCCAGATGCCACTGTTTGTCCAACGCTAAGAGGGCCTGTCCGTTCTTAATGTCTCGGCCACACCCTGCACAATCTAAAGTAGCAAAACATGAATTACCTGCCAATGCTAATGTCAACTTTCAATAAAACAAAATAAGTGTGGACTCATTTAATGCTCACTTCAATTTTTTAAAACCCTGAACTTAGTGAACAGAGTGAAACCAAAGCCACAAGACGGTAACAGGCGCCACTTTATATCACGTATCTCTGAAGACATGGCTTTCCATATCTAAGAACGATGCAGAGGCTGTAAACAGTGTGAGCGGGTTGGTTCCCTTAATGACCAAAATGTCATCGCATCTTTAATGAGTAGAGGATGAAAGCAGAACCTTCTGCAACCACAGGGGACGTAAGTACGTAAGACATAACAGGGTTGCGGTGATGACGTGAGGAGAATAAGCATGTCTTATTCATAGGTGACCTTGTCTGAAAGCTCTTTAACTGTCAGCAGAGAGGCCGCTGGGTGGTGAGAGCGATGGTGGGAAAAGGAGAGACAGAGGAAAAGAAGAAAGATTTAGAGGGTGAGGGTTCGGGGGTTGCAAATTCCCCTTTCCTGAGGAAAAGAAAATCCTGCTTAATTTAGTAAGGAATGTCTGGAGAAGAGAACAAACTCCCGATGTAGAAACAGCTCATCTTTCAGTCTTCACTAGTCGGTTACTCAATATTGCTAGAAAACAATTGTTAGAACTTGTTCGGCTCATGTTCTTCATGTCTTAACATACACTCACACACCAATGACACAAATATTGTAGATTCTGTAGATTATGGCGATTTTAATCAAATATAAACAAATATGAATAGTTAAATGTATTACACTCAAGCTGCTACATTTAAAATGAATGAGAATACCGTTGTGTTTTTTATTCATTGCAGCTTTGAACCAATTTAGTACTTTGTTCAATTACCTTGAAATGAATGGGAGTACCTAATGTACCATACATACTTTAACTCATCCAATTACAGTCATTTTTCAGTACTGGCCATTTTTGATGATTTTGTCTGATTTTTCAAGGCATTCTGGATATTGTGTTCTAGGGCTATTTAAACACGGTACACACCAAAAAAAAGTTTACTCTCATATTTCATCAGAAGAACAACGTTTGTTTCTGTTCATTAGTAATCAGCAACAAAACATAAGTTGTTTTCAACTAAAAAGGGAAAAAAACATAAGTTTTGTGAAAAAATCCATTTCAAACAATGGTTGTTTTACAGGAAAATAACTATTTATTTACCAATATATCACCAAGAACTATTTATAAATTTCACATTTGTAACTGTGTTTGCGTATTTGCGTGCGTGTGTTCATGCATTAGAATTTCCCTTCAATTAGGGCCCTATAAATTCCGCGTTCACGGAATCGCGGACGGAATCGCGGAATTGGACAATAAAAACGGAAATTATTTTGAATGCGGAATATCGCGGAAATGCTGTTTTCATGAGAAAGAGGAACATAAACCTGGGGAATCGTTCCCGGAGGTCGGTAATCAATGTGACACAATACCTGCCTACCGCCCTTTTTCAAACATGGCACTCCCCCCGTCTGCGAAGAAGTTGCGCAATACCACGCTAACGCCGAAATACAGAGCCGAGCAGTACCCAGGTGACTTCTATGTATCTGGTGACATGTTTTTTTGTACTTTCTGTCAACACTCAGTTGACTGGAAGCGAAAAGACACATGTGATGACCACTTGTTATCCAAAAGTCATCTAAAAAAAAAAAAAAGAAACGCATAGCGCTAACGCTAGCAGGGAGCCCCGACAGACATGCGTTACTGCCTCGTTCAAGTCAGCGGACTTAAGAAAAGACTTCGTCGAGGATTTTGCCTTGTTTTGATGCACTTTATGTACTGTGGAAAAGATTGTTTTAATATGTTCTATGTTAAAAAATTGACTGTGTTTTGTATAAAGTCAAGTATATTTTCGCTTGAAGAGAAAAGGCTGGTTGAGCACTTTATTATTTTTTAATATGTCATTTGTTTTCACTTCAAACATGTTTTATTTGAAGTACCTAGTGCAATGTTGTGTTACATGATGCAGTAGTAAAGTATTGAGGAAAAGTGCAATATTGTGTCGCCTCAATGAATGTAAGTTCATTTCTAATTAATTAGTGTGCATTTTATTCATAAACATTATTAAAACGCACTCTTTTGTGGTAAAATGAGTAAAAGGTAAAACAAAAATGGAATTCCAAAAAATTAAAACGGAAAAAACGGAATTTGGGAAAAAATAAAAACGGAATTTATAGGGCTCTATTCAATGCCTAACCGCGTGCATGCTACACAGCTCCGTGCTTTTTGACTTCCTGCTCGCTGTGGAGTGCACTTCAGCCACCTTGTGGCTATTTTTATGGCTTAAAACTGCACCAAACATGATCTCTTCTGTTGTGCAATTGCATCATCACCTATTTTGTCTATAAAAAAAGTTTTAAAAAATGTATAAATAAGTCTTTGGAGGTGAATGAGTTAATAAAAGACTTACTATGTCTCAATACAATATCCTATAAATCCTGCAACTGACTTCCTAAATCCAAATAAATTCATACTTGATAAAAGACAATGCCTTCCAATGCATCAGTGATAAGACAAGAGTTACTTACTGCTGGAGCCCAGGATGTCTTTTGGTCCTGGAGACATAGGTTCAAGGCAGTATTGACACAAACAGTCCTTCCCATTAAAGGTCACCCTGTCTCCGGCGGGGAAGGGCCGTCTGGAAAGGGGATGGCATCAGTTATTGGTAAACAGACCGACACTGTGGTTCAAGTTTATTGAATGTGGCTTGGAGGTTCATCTATCAGTCCGTCTATCCATTCATTTATCTGTTGTATAATGGTGCATAATATACAAACAAAAAAGAGAGGGTCTTAGCCAAAACTGACAAAGGATGTACTGTAATGAGATATTACTTACTGGCATGTAAAACCTTCCCATTTACGCATTTTTAATGCACTCTACTTGCTACAATCCAATGAACAGCATGATCAATTTGAAGCTTACTTGCAGATAGTGCAGACAAAGCAGGCCGGGTGATATGTCTTTCCCAACGCAGTGACCACTTCCCCCTCCACAAAGTCCCCGCATCCATTGCAGCGGGTACCATGCATGCGTTGGTAGTCCAGCGTGCACAGATACTCTCCATTCTTCATGAAGAAGCCCCCCTGGGCCAGGTCACACCCGCACACTGCACAGAGCACATATAGTGGCACGGATCATTTCATGCTCAGCTCATACTACAGCAAACACTCATCCATCAAGCACCGCACTCCTCTATGCATGAGTGCTTTGTCAAGACTTACTAGTGTACTTAGGAAAAAAAGACTTCAAACATATAAATTCCTTTCAGGGGTGCCAGTCAGAATACTTATTCCAATGACAAGGCGCCACCTTGAATGTTCATGTAAATGACCGTGTCGTGCTCAACGCAACAATTGTACAATTGTCCGGCCCAGGAAACAGTTTTGATCTGCCCCTGAAGATAAGTGGCTTTAAATATTCCACACTATGTAGTTAGTTCCTTCTATTCAGTTAGAACTTTGTTATGTAAAACAAAGACACACTGCGTTAGGGTTAAAAGGTTGGAAAATACTATATTTCTTTGATTTGTTGCCCTGTTTCCCTGTAAGTATTTTATTCTTATTATACATCATCTGTTTAAGTGGAGGGCTGCACGGCGGTCGTGTGGTTAGCGCGCAGACCTCACAGCTAGGAGACCAGGGTTCAATTTCACCCTCGGCCATCTCTGTGTGGAGTTTGCATGTTTTCCCCGTGCATGCGTGGGTTTTCTCCGGGTACTCCGGTTTCCTCCCACATTCCAAAAACATGCTAGGTTAATTGGCGACTCCAAATTGTCCATAGGTATGAATGTGAGTGTGAATGGTTGTTTGTCTATATGTGCCCTGTGATTGGCTGGCGACCAGTCCAGGGTGTACCCCGCCTCTCGCCCAAAGACAGCTGGGATAGGCTCAAGCACCCCCCGCGACCCTCGTGAGGAAAAGCGGTAGAAAATGAATGAATGAATGAATATTGAAATTCACTTATCGCTGTCGGGTCTGGAACCAATGGACTGCAATAAACGAGGAGTGACAGAAGATATTTCAGAAAGTTGAAAAATGTTGACCATTTGGGTCACCGCTTGTCATTAAGGGGTGATGGTGCGTCCCGCAGCCAAACTATTTGAGAAAGCACTGCTCTAAACTGTAAGAGAAATATTAATTTAATGCTTTATTATTATGATTATAGCTTAACTAGACTTGTGTATAGTTATTTTATTATGTTCTAGTGTTTCTTCATGTATTAAGTAACCATATAATAGCGTATATGTGTGTGTGTGACGTCACCGTTGCAGTTCAAACTGGGGTAATATCTATATTTAGAATATTTTAACCACAGAGAACAAAGAAAACATTCCAGCATCACAGTGTGGGGACTTTTAAGTGTTTAATGGCTTTTGGAAATGTTGCAGCAAAGGGGGAAAATATTTTGATGTTTGCATTAACTTGACCTAATCATTCTTATGCAACGAGCCACGCTAAGTCCTTCGGATGAATGGCAGCGAGTGAGGGAGAGTATAAGATTTAATTGCATTAGGGCTCAGGGATGATGAGATTAACTTGTAAGCTAACTGATTTGAGAGGCAAGCGGCAGTTGATCTTTGTGATGGTGACCATCGCTTCTTATCAAAAGAAAAAGTGATGTATTACATCACAATTTTTAGAAAGCTAAAAGGGTTTATAATGCAAGCATTTGGGGGAAATGAAATGTCTTGGTTTTGTGGCTTGAATGCAATAATACAAATGCATGCAAATAGTGTAATAACTCCGAAGAACCTTTAGAATTGGGTATGAGGCAATCAACTCCTGACTAGGACATTGCACTCCTTTCACAAACTCCATCAAGGCATGTGTGCACATCCACTTGTTAAAGACAGAAATAGGTACTAATCTCAGAGTAAGCATATTTTAAGCTTGTTATTCTGGGCCCTCATTGATAGCTGAAACAGCGCTCCAGTCATGGATTAACCACTATAGGCTTCGCTGGAACAGGTTGAGCCTTTAAGAAGGAGACAGCTAGGCCAGTCGATGGCATCGAAGTAGTGATCGTGCCAGAAATTCATCTCTAATGGGGTTAAACACTGAAGGACACTCGTCAGGGAAGTCAGAGCGGAGCCGCCGCGCAAGTCTGAAATGTGAAAATGAGCCACGACTATTGAAGTCAGGTTGTGCGGTGACAGGCACATAACAGCTTGTAGGAAACTATCATCAGATTGGTCAGATATGTTGAAGAGACTGTATGCAGCTCGCTCCAAATTATATGTTTTTATAGCAAAAATTAGAAAAGAATAGCACCACCGGTTGGCATATGATACTAATAGTGGTCCATTGATTTTCTATGCCGCTTATCCACGCCGGCGTCGCAGGGGTATGCTGACTTACAGTCCAGTCCCTCTTTGTGATGCATATTTTTGACTGATGTGACTTGTACATATTGTATACGGTACAGCAAATGTGCATAATCATGGAATTAGTGCTTTGTTAATTCAGTAGTGTGTTCCTGTACCTTTACATGTGAAACACTTTAGATGGAAGTGTTTGTTCTGCACCCGCAGCACCTCGCCCTTACATGGCTGCCCGCACTTACAGCACTGGATCAGGGGCTTCTCTGTGGAGTGGTGGTGCGTGTCCTGCGCATGAGCCACTGCAAAAAGAAGACAAATTAACATTAGTAATGGGCTCCAAATGATGACGGTGACTCATCCCGCTTTGCACGATGTGACAGTCTGCAGTTACATCACACAACTCGGTACTGGTCTGAGCACACACTGCAAACACTCACATACACAGGGACATGAAGGGTTAGGCCAACCGCTGCGAGTGTTGCAGGAAAACAATTAGCAAGTCAGCACAAGTCAGGCCCCCTACATACAGTCGACTATCAACACAAATAACAAAAACTAAATCCAAAAACAGAATAGTGGTAATGGTAATGGTTTTATTTCATTTGAACATGCATCAGATTACAATTGAATGCATCCCATAATCAGTTCACAGTTCCACATGTCCAAAAGGAGTAGGAAGAAGCAAAGCTTATTAAATCCTACCCCTCCATCTGGTACTTTTACAATCAGTAACTGTTACATTTGTTCACTTCCTGCTTTCCATAATACAGTGTTTTTTTGTTTTTTTTTAATTTTGTAATTTTTTGTCCCGTACCGAAGTAGGAGGTGATATGACCATCCAATGACATAATGGGTACCATAGTAAGTGTCAATATAGTGATATATATAGCACATCATGACTGGTTCAAGACTCTTCATCCTTGTATTTAGCAAACATCAACTGCTTGTATTATTTCTTGAATTGGCTCATCACTCTTAGTGCACTTTTAACCCTAAACTACATTTTAAAAATCATCTTTTCCCCTCTTATGGATTGTGAAATTACTGTTGGTTGTTTGAGAGAGTTGTCAAATCTTTGACAAACTGCAGATCCCAACACTCAACTCAGATAAGAATAAAACAGGCTTCCTCTGAACAGAATGTCTGTGTTCCTTTCTTCTGTGCAGTTTATTGGCAGCCATACATTTGTACAGTATATGATGTAGGGGCAGCAGCATACTGAGCAGAATATAAACATAGTTTTCACACAGATACCATTTTTTTCTGGCACTGTTTGATGATACATCCAGGAACATTAAGCAAAGCTCTACGTGCAACATGCACTCACGTGTGTACCAAAGACATTTTCTACTCACATTCAGGCTATTAATGGCTAAGATTATTAACAGTTGTGCAATATTATAAGATGGTTCAGTAAAAAGTGAAATTTCACAGCATTTCATCAGTCTATTCTCAAGGGGCATTATCAAAACCGATAACAAATGAGATAATAAATCATGCAAGCAGAGAAGAACATGGCAAAAACTGAAAAGAGGATCTGCTGTTTGAGTGACGGGGGAAAGAATGTGGGAATTGGGCACCTCTCGGCTGATGTAATTACACTCAGCAGGACAATGAGTCATCTCTGGGTGAACCAGACAGTGAAGACTCAGCAGCTCCTAGTGTGACATTGCACCTCCAAACAAAACCACAGGCCATCTGGGTAATGGAGCACTGCAAAAACACAGGTTGAGCATGTTTATGAGAAAGGAAGCCATTTTTTTTTAGTTCGTGTCGTTTCGTGACAGGCTGCTATAAATAAATAATAACTAAAATGCGGGAAACTAGTAACAACATGGCAGTAAAATAAAAGACGGCAATTTCAAATACACCAAAAGAAAGTAAGTGACCCAAGACTAAAATGCTAGAAGACTTACTGATACTGATCACCATGAGTGAAATCGGCTGATACCAATCACATGGATTAAGAATGTGAGGAAACCGGAGTACCCGGAGAAAACCCACAAACACACAGGGAGAACATGCAAACTCCACACAGATGACCAGGGGTGAAATTAAAAAAACAGGTCTTCCCGATCTGTGGCCTACTTGTAACCACTTGTACACCGTGTAGCCAAAAACATGCATGTTAGTTAAATTGTCCATAGGTATGAATGAGTGTGAATGGTTGTTTGTCTATATGTGCCGTGTGATTGGCTGGCGACCAGTCCAGGGTGTACCCCGCCTCTTGCCCAAAGATAGATGGGATAGGCTCCAGCATACCCGCAACCTTAGTGAGGATAAGCGGCATAGAAAATGGATGGATGGATGTATGGTACTATAAGATTATCGCTGCAGCCCTAATGCTAACTATTACTAACACAGTCACTGGGAAATATTTCAACTCTAATGGTAGCCTGTGACTTTTGCACATTACGGTAAATGTGTGGGTGAGTAATCTTAGTGTCAGTAATGTGTTCGTTCTGATTTATAATGTAAAGCAACATTCAGCATCATTCACAAGTAACGACTGTACTGTAATTCAATAAACTAATAACACTACTTTAA
The DNA here is from genome assembly GCF_030265055.1 of Doryrhamphus excisus. Lineage (NCBI taxonomy): Eukaryota > Metazoa > Chordata > Actinopteri > Syngnathiformes > Syngnathidae > Doryrhamphus > Doryrhamphus excisus. The sequence continues at coordinate 5,945,327 of NC_080485.1, forward strand.
GTAAATAGACTTAACTACTGTCTTATATTATGTTGACGCAACCCAGCGTGGAAAAGTCATCGCTTACATTTAAACAATCCATGTTTCAATCCAAAGGCATGTACAGAAGTGATGTGAAAAGTAAGGTTTGGAAGGGAAAGAATGTGCTGTGTTTTTCCATCCCAACGCTGCGTGCTCCCTCTACTATGGAGTGCTGTGGAGCCTCAGCAAAGGTTGGAAAGAGGCGGAGACACTGTGGCAAAATAAAACTCAGATTGGCACGCTACAACACATTTTATTAAAAATTTAAAACACAAAAAAGGTTTTACTAACAGCTACAAGATTGGGACATCGCAGCATGTTTATATGATGAAGACCATATTCCAACGTAAAGCAGACATGTACTGGATGAAGGTGTACTGCATGTATAGATGTCAATAAAAGTGATTTTCTATTCATGTCTAGGTGATAGTCTGGAGGGGTTCAAATATGTATATTATTTAACATTATAAATAAGTAAGCATATGGTACATGATGCAAACTCAGCACAGAGCAAGTCTCCCTCGAATATATAATAGAACCTTTCTTCGGATTTATGCACATTCCCGAGTCTTAGCTGGAAGTGGTGGCTGTGCTGACTGCGTGATCTGTCTTGCTTCATCACAGAGGGATAACTGACTGATATGAGCCTAAACACACAATGAGAACACACACACACAACTATGGTGCTGAGAAAGCAAAAACCGGCAGAGCATCCTGAAGCCTGGTGCAGAGGCATTGGGGGCGGGGGGGCGGGCTGCTCTCCTCACCCCTAAAGCCCTCCCACCCTCCACACATATAAGCAGAGTCTCGCTGTGTCGACAATAACAAAAGGTTGCGCATGATACTCCGAGGGGAAATGATGAGGAAAGCCTCCGTTACCCCTGGGACGGATTCTCCTGCAACACGTGCTCCTGTCTCGTTGGGAAATGACAACTGACAAAGGTGGAGACATGTGCCTTGATTTACACCTCATAAAAACTGAAAACCACATTAGCAGGGTTGAAAATACACTAGAGGAAAGGGACTCCAGACAAGAGATAAAAGCTCTTCTAAAATATTTATCTGTGCATTGACTTTTTTCAGATAATCCAGTATCTCCAACGTAGACGGACAACATCCAACAACAGAGTGTGTCAGTAGTGGTAAGACAAACAGACAAAGAGGTGAAGCACAATAGGGACACAGATGTGCCTCGCTCATCCACTCCAATGGAGTGGTAGCCTTTGCCCCTGTTTTGCAAATAGGTTCCATGGGAAACCATCACAAAGGAGGGGACGATGACAATATAGAAGTTTCACATACAGAACAAAATTAATTACAAGTCCATGCAAACCATCCTAATCAATTTCTCACAAAGAACCAGATTTCACTCAGAAAGACCTCACCCACAGACCTCCATCAAGACTGAAGAATCCTACTATTTAACATGCATACTCTCCTCTTGCATACAGTATAAATATTGTCATTTCCATTCATGCATTATGTATTGAGAAATTAAGTGGATGCCTAATTTAGAAATGTCAGCAAAAAACTTGATGCATGGGCCAACTACTCAGGGCCGGTTGATGTTAAGTACCAAAACAATGGGTTTTGACATAAAGGAAAAGAAGCAAGAATAAAAAAAAAAAACAGCAATCAGACAGATAAACAATATGCAAAAAAACTTAGTTTAGGGAGTGCTAAAGTGCCTAACTGCTAAAGTATTACTGGTGATGTCACATGATTTGACATATTTCTTACACACAAATGTGTGTTGATGTTATTGCACGTGTCGTACACCGATGTGTGCAGATGTTATTGCCAAATCTCCTCCAACAAAGGTGTATATAGCTTCACAATGAAATGAAAATTGGGATAGAATAGCTCATAGTCACATAGGTCACTACAGCCATACTCAGAGTTTACAACCAGGTCACAGAAATGGGGCACAGCCACACCAGTATTAGGGTTATTAGGTTGACATTTTCAGTTCCCAGCAACATTCCAGAGGATGATGATTTCAGAGAATCAACAGTGTGGGTCTCAAGTTCACACTGACATATGTGCTCTCAAGCCAAGTACCTTGGCTTTGGATTACCAGGTCTGGAAACACGGGCTTGTTTTGCAGCAAGAGGGGACACATGAAAGTCTCCAACCTGGACTGCAACAGCAGGAAGTTAAACAAAACAAGACTTGAGGTATTCAGTTGTAGGGTGGGGGTGTCTTACCTCTAAACTAACAAAAAGTTATTTCTTGTACAAGGAGTAGAATCTAACAGCAGTTTTCACCTTCAGCATTCTATACCTGGAAAGTGCAGTTCAATTGTAGTTACCCTACAAGCTTGTGTAGAGCCCTATCATGTCCGCTAGGGTGCATCAAAAAACACAATTATTGAATTTTGATATGGCTGGGTACTAAAAGTGCTCCAATATATGTCGAAACAACATATAGAAAATATTTTTCCAATACATGATTATTTAGGGGTGCCACCATACATCTGTTTTTGTGGAATAAAGTGGTGAACAGTTCAATGGTCGCCATGGAGATTTGAGGTCAGCAAAGACTGCAGCTCAAGAACTCTGAGGTGATCTTTATGTTTTTGTTGGTATTTATACTCCTATTACATATTACTAGCAAATTTGCGGTTTTGTCTTTGTAATTTGAATGATTTGTAGTCATATTTATAGGTATTTAGTGCTCATTGCCTCTACTGTAGCTAACATTAGCTAGCTACAGTTTGCTAATGACAGTTAGCTAATAGCTGAGCAAGCATAACATCAACAAGAGTAATATAGAGTAGACAGTATTGCTGATGCCTCATATTTATTGAGAGTGGTACTGTAGTCCTACATAATCTGATATACACTTGTCCATTTATTATTTTAGGCACTGTGCAGCACAACCCACCAGCTCTCCTAAGATGCTGCCCTCTGGTCTTTGGTCTGGGCCCCCTTTGATAACCCTATAGAAAATGATGCTGTATACAAGTTCATTGTACTCAACATTTCCAGGTCAACTTTTTGGCAATTAGACTAGAAATTGCACATTTTCCGAAATTTTACAGTTTATGTGTGAGGTGGCACCCCTAAATCTCAATGTATTTCCTCAAAACTTTGCAAAAGACATTCTTATGTTCATTAGAAAAAAATGGAATGCCAGCCAAATTGATATTATGAATTTTAAATTTCCCATTCAAATTTGATGCACCCTAATGTCCATGTTACTGGAATCGCAGAATTGACCAATAAAAATTGAATCTACTGTTAAATGTAGAATCTTGCATACATTTAATTAAATGTTGTCATCAGGAGGAGAAGGGACATTTGAGGAGAAGTAGCTTCCCAGCGGACCGCTCATTCCTGGAATTGCATCGACAACTGCGTTTTGCTTAACCACAAGCACGGTCATTAAAGTTTGTTGAGGATTTTGTAGCAATGTGTGCTTGAGGCTGACATCCCATTTGCTACAACTACAGCTAAGCTACAGCCATTTCTGAAATAATGAAATTCTGAAAAAAATCCAAACATGTATGTATATCATCAATAAATGTAAGTACTTTTGCAATTAATTAAAGGACATTTTATTCTGCGACAGTGACATTTGTGGGGAAATAAAAATGCATTGAACACGATAATGCAGTGGGTCCGATTCCCAACCAATGTGCCAACACCCAGCTATTGTAGCTCGCCCGTGCCAAGATAGGATAAATGGTAAGATGGCGTCAAGAAGGGCATCTGGGATGAAGACAAATCACAGAGTGACTCACTACAACCAGATATTTACTGGTCTGTGAAGTCCTATAATGAGTGGAAATGGGCAAAAAATATATAGCCGCTATTAAATCCCACTGCATGATCACATATGTGAGCATGTGTCTTTGGGGGAGGGTGTGCAGAGCTCTTTATCACCCAGTCATAACAAGAAGCTCTTAACCCTCAGCACCATGAATATGTATGACTGCTAGCCTGCCTCTTTGCCCCACCACCAGCAGCCCAGACAAAGCACTTCAAACACACCAAAATGTGTGGGGGGGAACCCTATCAAGCTCAACCAGGCACCCCAACCTTGAATAACTAATCCTCAGGGACCTGGGATGGGAATAATGATCTGCCACAGTGCAAAGCAGCAAGAACACAGCAGTGACAAATGCTGATAAACACTTCCACTTGCAGGACAGTGGCTTATCCAAAAAAGACAATGGTTGGTTCATGAACTATACAACCATTGTGTTTGTACACTATACTATGTAGCTTTTTGATTCAGAATGATGGAGCATTACATCGCCATGCTCCACTCTTTTATTTCCTGTTATATTAAGACCGACGAGGCCAAACAAAGAGGATGTTGTTCACCAGCCCAGTGTAACAAAAGGTTACATTATTCTTGTGTCTGTCTTGTTGTTTTAAGCGTGTGTATTTTAGGTCAATGACTTTCTCTTCCTGGCTGACCACTTATCTCATCTGTATGTTTTGGTCCAGTATACCAGCTGCACAAACACTGTGTTGACGGACAGCGTGTGTGTGGCTGTGTTTGATGTCTGTGGAAGGGGTTAGCGCCTCTTAAAGAAAGCAGACACTGGCAAGCATCAAAGATAAGTCGGCGTTCCCTACAGTTCTTATCAGTGGAGAAAACGTCTCTTGCATTGGTCAAAGTTCATAAAGAAACATGGTCAGTGAGGTGATTTTCTAATGAATGCAGTAGAAATTAATGAAGCTGAGGGACATTCCATGGCTGTGATGAATTAGGAACTATTTAGAGGCTATGCTTTGCTCAGAAAAACGGGACAACCACCTGCAAGCTGTGAAAATGCTAACGCTGCAGTGTCTCAATTGTGATTCATCATACAGGGTATACAGTCTAATTCAACTTGTCTGCCGTGCATCAGCTGAGCTCAGAACCCACAGATGAACTGCATGATAAAACTGCTGATGACACAATGGACTTTTGAGTCACATTGTTATGTTATGCATGCAATAAAACAGTTGAAGTTGAACTTGCAGTTGAAGTTCATGGAGAACTTTCAGAGACATTGTAGGAGATAAACATGTGGCTGCCAGAGGTTTCGGGTGTTCTGCCAGCACAAAGACTCGGTGGCGAAAGCCGTTATTTGGTGGCCATCTGACTCCACATCAAACAAACAGTTCCAGGGCTGCATGCAGCTCGTGGCCAAGGGAGCATCATCAGATAAATAAACAAACCTACACACTCACACGGGTCAAAAAGAACAGTAAACACTCTTTTTTTGGTGGAGGAGATATTTTCAGACAAAAAAAAAATATATCACATTACACCCACACACAGCAAACAAAGCTGTCTGAACAAGCCAGAAGCTAAGAAATGCGTTTTATTAAAACACAGGACATATTTGTGGTATTACTATTACAGGAATGAACAGATGATATGTACTGCCGATGATTTATAATTCAGTGTTGATTCGCTTCATTCATTGTTACAACAAAAAATCTTTATATCAATAGAGTAACCACATACACTTTGAAAATATTTATTTTTAAATATTCCTATCACATGTCACTTTGTGCCATGTAATAAGTTATTCATCCCCAACTGTTCCTTCTGATTATAATGAGTTATTACAAATAATCCTTAAACTACATGTCCCAGTAAATGCATCAGAGATGGTAATATGACTGAAATATGCTCCTTGGTCCTCATTCATCACATACAGCCCGGTGACCTTGATTGTAGGTGGAAACAACCACCTTTTCCTTTAAATGAGCCACTATGAATGAGGCCACATCTGACAACAATGGAGTGTACCTTTTGGATGGTCACCATGGCGACGGCTGCAGACAGAGCATGGGAGGGAGAGAGGCAGAGAGAGATAGAGAGAGAGCGCTGCGCAATGTGCTTCCCTATACGAGTGCTCCACTTTTTCCATGTTATAGTTTTAGCTGCATTGCCAGTGGAGATGCATCATTTTATGCATATTATTCACCATATGGTGTCACGCTCCCTCATAACACACCAGATGCCATGTTCCTACAGACATTTACATAAAGCTCCACACTGCCAAATGAAGCATACTCCAGCCCAAGCATCATGTTGCTAGTATTGTGAGATGCATTGCATGTTTAAGCCTGTTTACACACCAAATGAATAATAATAAGTTATAAATATACATTTATTGTTGCCTTATTGTGGTGCTTCTTATAAGCAGCACAAACACACCCACGGAAAGATGCCAATACCTGAAATGTCAGCATCACTTTCACATACATAAGAGATGGGACACAAGCAAATATATGATAAAAACACCGCCACATCCATCCACGGTCAACAACCCGACAGAGGAAACAAATGTCAGTCCACTCCATTCCTGACCACAGCCACCACAATACCTTTTTCTTTGACCATGACCATTGGAATCCAGCAAATCTTCAACAGAGAAGCCTCGAAGTACCTCTCAGCGGTAAAAACAGCAGCAAAGGGATCCTTTTCAAGTCAAGACACCACAGCCGGAGAACTGGGGGAGGTGTAGGTGCTATGTGCTCCTCCTAAAAACACGACTACAGTGAGGGGTTCGCCCGCCTGCTTTGCTGCTACATCCCTCTTCTCCTCCTCCTCCTCTGCCCACTCCTCCTCCCTGCACTCCCTCACCGCCTGTCCCTCTGTTGTGTCAGCCACCTCCTCACTGCAGCAACCTGGTGGCTGCTGCTTCCGTGTGAACTCTCCCCAAATGTCAGCGCAGACTACGTGTAAGCTCGGTCCATTTGTAGGCAATATATGAACATTTAACCTTTTACCATCAAGTAATCACAGGGCATGTCCAAAGGTTATATAAAACAGGGGTTTTAAGTGTGAGGCAGGCTTCCCCCGTGAGACTCAAGCGTGGGTGAGGCAGCTTGAGAAAAATAAAGAGAATTTTTTTTTCCAACCTGCTAAGCGAAGTTTAAGTCCATGTCAACAGGAAAATTAGTATTATTTTTAGTTCTTACTATGAGAGCGTGAGTCGGTGTGAGAAATACCTCATCCTTCCTGCTACCAAAAAGGCAAACTACAGTTTGTCTGTAGTGAATTTCATTTCAGGATAACAGGATAACACAAAAACCAAGCAGTTTTCCTTAAACTTGATGGCAGACCTGAAATATGGGCAGGATCCAAACACATTTCAACATAGCAAATACATTTTTTACAGTAGCAATCATCAATGTGTGTTGTTCTCTTGGAGCTGCACTTAAACAGGACCTACTATGCTTTACCACTTTTCTGACCTATAAATGTTGTCATAATGTTGTATTCACATGATAAACTATACCAAAGCATCAAATAGAACTTTTGAAAGGCTCTGCACACTCGTTTTTTTTCTAACACCAAGTTATACTGACATCAGTACGATCCATACTTCCCTATATGGGCTACAGATTGACTGTACTCATTAAACGTGGACCTAAGTATCCGTAAGTCTTCCGGGCCACTAGGGGTGGAATAAATGGGTGGAATAAATAAAACACACCTATTGGCTGCATGGGAACCAGGAAATCCATGGAAACACTGCAGAAATAGGTGCAGAATCTGGAAGATCTAGTGCGCTTTATGTGTAGGTTATCATGTGTAGCTGCTCTACGGTGGTCCACAACTCAATACAAAGGGGGTGGGGGGGATGAGCATAAGAGGTCCCCTTCAACTATGCTGTCAATTGATTATTTATTGGAAGAATTGTACATAAAGTTATTCTATTTTTACTATATTCTTATGACCTACAAACATTTCATATCACTCACATAGCAAAAGTAAGATTAATGCTGTGTCGCTTGCACATTTGGTGTACCTCATGATTAGAGAAAACAGAACGTTCTCTCAGCAGATAGTTTTTATCGCACCCTCGTGAAGAGGAAATAGCTGCACGAGTCAGAAGTAGATGTGACCTCAGGGTGTGTGTGTGTGTGTGTGTGAGTGTTTCCAGAAGATCACATGCTAAGGAGGAGATACCCACACACTGTGAATAACATGTTGTACAAAAGAACCGGTTTCAACTGGAATAGTTAAACGCACCCTTCCCCTTAGCAGTTGAAATCTCATGTAACTAGGGCGTTCCTAACTGAATAAAAGGCACAGAGAGCGGAGACTGTCTCAGAGTGGGTTAGGAGGATTGTAACTGTGCAGTCTCCATCACTCTCCTTGCAAGTAAAAAGAAACTCAACTCTCTTCCTTTGTACAGGCAGTGTTTTACAAGTGTTGGGGTTTAAACCTGACACTTTAGCTCAACTAAATACCAAACAGAATTTTTACTTATTGTGAACCTAAATGTATACATGTTTGAAATGTATTCCCTTAAAATAAAAACATAAATTCAGTCTACGAGGGCACAGATGGTGATTTAAAGTCAATGGTGAGACCTGCAATAATCTCTAGCATGTGCTTTATATTAATATATTTAGTGGGCCCTCTGAATCCAATTAGAGAAAGCACGAGAGGACACTTGGTGTCCTGTATACCTCCACCACTCGGCTAATCTCATAGTAAAATGTCAGATCCTATACACCTCCCTGATGTCCTCTTTAGTTAAGTTTATGAATGTACTTTTATCAATAACCTGTCACGTCTTGGCATGTTGGCGGCGACCCCAGAATGCATGAGATGAGACCCAAAGTGCAAATAAAATGTATATTTAATAATAACTGCTGCTGTGCAGCGCCTGAATTAAATACACAAAAAATTAATGGCAGGTGCGTGTAACTAGGAACGTAAACTACCACACAGATCGTGACATAACCAATAAAGTGGCACCATGGTTTTCCTGACTTAGTTGTTCCAAAAGGACCAACGAAAACCGAAACATACAAAAATCAGGGCAAAATTAGGGATGAGCGAGAACACCACTATCAGTATCTGTATCAGAATCACCCTGAAGAATCAGAATCAAATCTGTATTCAAACAGGACAGTAAAGCGTCTCCTAGTTCACTGTATTTTTCTCAAAACCAGCGTGTTCAGTACTGGAAGCAAAGTCAGCTCCTCTGTGGCTGCCGCCTGCAAAGCCGGTCTAGGGAGGGAAAGGGTGCGACTGGCCAATCACAGAGCGTGAAGAGTGAATACATAATGATGATTTTCTTTCATCTAGAATACAAAAATGCATTATCCCGTAATGGACACTCGCAAATGTACCTTGAGCTTTTTTAAACTTAGTTTTAATGGCCAATGAGATCATTGTAATCTTGCTTATTCTCAGCTCATTTGCAATCATTTCTCACATCACAGCCAAGCCTAACAACATGTGGCGTTCTTCAATAGTGTCATAATAAACTTTCTTTGCCATCTGAATAGTAGTAGTATGCAATATGTTGAGATGCATGCAAAGGCCACAAGTAATGAACAGTATATGTATCAACAACACAATAAAGAGCAGCAACTACCATAAGTGGGGTACAATTCTTGCCATTACTTCCATAGCTGATAATGATAATCATAATAGGAATCTATGATGTGATCACAGTCAGTCAGATGCCGGACACTCAACAACACACAATTATATATTTCTACAGGGCAGTTCTATTCAACCTGTCCTATATCGGCTGTTCACTATATTTTTCCAACTTATGAACGACCCTTTGTGAAAACTAAACCTGCTGTGGAAAAGACACTATGCACAGGAAACATAACATAACTAAATATTGATGTGATGTGCATTTACTGAGCGGTAATACATGTCCATTGATTTATAGAAGCATACTACTGTATTGATGGCCAACTTACATCATAGGTCACCAGTGCACACAGTAGCAGTAGGGATATACTACATTACATACAGTAATGCTGATTAGAATACTGTATTAGGAGAATTACAGCTTTATCAGTGATACCTAAAACGATCCTGTTGGGTTTACATTAGAAAACACAACAATGTTTCAGCAGTAATGGGAAAAAAATGTTGAATGAGTTGAATGCAGGTATCATGGGAATGATTCATGCTCAACGACTGTAGATATGAATGTGAGCCAGCAGGGGCGTGGCACCAAATTCTGGGCCCCCCTACATACTAAGCCTCCTGATGGGTGCTTAGAAATAGGCTGCAATATTTATAATTTTATCTTAAAATGAACTGACATTGAGCTTGGGTGGTCGTCTCTACAGTCCCTGACAAAAGTCTTGTCGCTTATCCAAGTTGTAGGAACAACAAATAATAACTTGACTTGTAGTTGCTCAATTGGAATCAGAAATGACTTATATGAAAGGCAAAGCCCTCTAGATTATGCTTTTTATATAAAAATAAAGTTTTGTACCATTCATTGAGTTTTATCATTTAATTAGGACATAAAGGTCAGATTTTGCTTGGACAAAAGTCTTGTCGCATACAAAAAAATGTAGAAATAATACATATACTTAATGTTGAATACACAAATATGCTACAATAACATCAGAACATAAAGTCATTGTACCTTGGAAAAAAGAATTAATATTGTGTATGGCTTCCATGAGCTTGGAGGACTGCATCCATACGTCTTGGCAATGACTCAAATAACTCATCTGGAATGGCCAAGAAAGCAGTCTTGCAGGACTCCCAGAGTTCATCAGGATTTTTCGGCTTCATCTTCCAAGCCTCCTCCTTCATCTTACCCAGACATGCTCAATAATGTTCATGTCTGGCGACTGGGCTGGCCAATCCTGGAGCACCTTGACCTTCTTGGCTTTCAGGAACTTGGATGTGGAGGCTGAAGTATGAGAAGGAGCGCCATCCTACTGCAGAATTTGCCCTTTCTTGTGGTTTGGAATGTAATGGACAGCGAGAATTTCTTGATATGATGTTGCCATCAACAGCCAACAAAAAAATCGTGTTGCATTTGCCAAGGCCCACAGCTTGCAGAAAGGATGGACAGTGGAAAAGTGGCAGAAGGTTGCTTTTTCTGACGAATCATCCATTGAACTGCATCCCAATCGCCGCAAATACTGCAGAAGACCTGTTGGAACCCGCATGGACCCAAGATTCACCCAGAAAACAGTCAAGTTTGGTGGAGGAAAAATCATGGTTTGGGGATACATCCAGTATGGGGGTGTGCGACAGATCTGCAGAGTGGATGGCAACATCAACAGCCTGAAATATCAAGAAATTCTCGCTGCCCATTACATTCCAAACCACAAGAAAGGGCAAATTCTGCAGTAGGATGGCACTCCTTCTCATACTTCAGCCTCCACATCCAAGTTCCTGAAAGCCAAGAAGGTCAAGGTGCTCCAGGATTGGCCAGCCCAGTCGCCAGACATGAACATTATTGAGCATGTCTGGGGTAAGATGAAGGAGGAGGCTTGGAAGATGAAGCCGAAAAATCCTGATGAACTCTGGGAGTCCTGCAAGACTGCTTTCTTGGCCATTCCAGATGAGTTATTTGAGTCATTGCCAAGACGTATGGATGCAGTCCTCCAAGCTCATGGAAGCCATACACAATATTAATTCTTTTTTCCAAGGTACAATGACTTTATGTTCTGATGTTATTGTAGCATATTTGTGTATTCAACATTAAGTATATGTATTATTTCTACATTTTTTTGTATGCGACAAGACTTTTGTCCAAGCAAAATCTGACCTTTATGTCCTAATTAAATGATAAAACTCAATGAATGGTACAAAACTTTATTTTTATATAAAAAGCATAATCTAGAGGGCTTTGCCTTTCATATAAGTCATTTCTGATTCCAATTGAGCAACTACAAGTCAAGTTATTATTTGTTGTTCCTACAACTTGGATAAAGCGACAAGACTTTTGTCAGGGACTGTAGTGTACCCTGTATTTTGCCTGGCAACCAATCCAGGTTGTGCTTTTTGCCCAGTGATCTGGGATAGGTTCCAGCGATCCCGTGACCGCACACAGGATAAGCGGTAGAAAATGGGTGGATGGGTGGTTTTTGGTGGCATTTTGCCTTTTTTGTGAACTTTGCCATGTGAGCTCTAATCAAGCACATAAATGACCAATAAGCCAAGCAATGGTGCTATTGATGACGGTACCTGGCATGCAGTCAGAGTGTGCGTAAGGTTTGGAAATCTCCATTTGTCCTCATGCCCATGTTGTAATCCTGATGTAAGCCACCATGTCGCTCGGTCATGTGCTGCTGTTTGGCAGAATGCAGCAGGTCTGGCCTTGTGCTATGGCCTCACATTATATAACGACAGGTGATTAACTTTCTGCCTTCCACCAATTGCAGTAACACATTTGGATGATACAGAACTGTCATTGTGTATGCGTACGCACGGATCAGATTTGAGCAGCCAATTAAAATTCTGTGAGTAACAACTACACTGCATAATGTAGAGGTCAACTTTTACTACTTTATATCAAAATAATAAAATATACTATTAAAAGATGAGTAAATTGGTACATGTTAAAGATGTGACAATAACAAACAAACTCAGTAATCGCTGAGACACAGAGAAGGGGTAGGATTATAAAAGCAAAACTGATCTCAGTGAGAGTCAACCCAAGGGTGGGTCTAATTTCATATTTCATACATTGTTGTCTTCTGTCCTACCTGCAGCAACGTCATGCAGCCTCTCGCTCAGGTAATAGTCGTTTGGGTCGAGGTAGGGCAGCTGCTGCATATACTGTTTAGGTATAAGGTACAGGACCTCCGCCACATGACCGTCCTCAATGATGGACATGCGCTTGATGGAGCCCTTGCGTTTCACCCGCACACGGTCAACATTGTGGCTGCGGCTGGAGCTGCACAGTCTCCCCAGGCTGTTCAGATTGGGCAGTGTAGGCATGATGTTTTCCCCGACTTCAGCTGTCCCACAGAGGCGCGTGAAGCACTCCAGATAGATGTCAGCCAGGTTCCAGGGGTTTGGCTCAGTCCCGCTCTAAAAGCCAAATCAATCGGAAGCAAGGACGGGCTGCAAACGCACAGGGACGCATTGTAAAATCCCAGCTATATCCAGTCTGAAAATGAGCAGGATTCTCCAGGTAACGCTTATATTAGTACATTCTGCACAAAATGTTCTCGTGAGCATCCACCATGTACAGCAAAAGTCAAACACCACGTAAAGACAGGGCCCTCTTCTGCAAGTCCAGTGAGATACTGGGAAAGAAGCTTATGAGTGTCTTCAGCCCAACCAGACTGGAGCCTTAAGCAGCTTAGAGCTGACGTTGAGCCTATGATTATCTTCTGGGTGGGGTTAGGTAGTTCCACATCAGGTTTGCTCGGTGTACTCTGTGAGTCTCACCGCCCAGTGGGAAACCACTGTGCATCCTCAGTCATCAGCAGAAACTAAAAGCCTGTCTGGGCTTACGGGACACTTATTTACCCAAGTTGGGATGGTGTCAGAGGCATCAAGATTAATTCAAATTAGTTAAGCTAATGCTGCTAAATAATTTTGCATTAGGGAAATGTACGGCCAAATAGATGAATATGATGGCACAACAAGATCATCCAACTCTTTGACTCGAAACTTGCTTGGTCGGTCCCACAGGTGACAATGCATAAACCCACTTAAGCATCACAGCAATCCTTCAGAAGAAGATAACATGTAACCTGATGGGCACTAAAAACAGAAGTAATGGATGTTATGTATGGAACACAGCTATCAACCATATTTCAATGTCACAATGAAAACAGTGGACAATGACAAAGCAAAAGGAAATCTTGTACTGTAGTTTAAAAAGGTTGGGCTTGGCCTGCACTTAATGTGCTTTGCTGGCTGGGTTTTAACTATTTAATCAATCAATAATGCAACCTAGCACTTAAGTTATATTTCCAATACCGCCTGATAACTCGGGCTTGAAGAACAAAACAAAAACATGAGTCTTCTCAGCTACACAAAGACACAATGATGCTAGTGCAGATGAGGACATGTTTCTGCTGCAGAGGCTCTGCCCTCCAACTGTCATCCACTCTGGTCGCTACAACTCTAACATACACACACATGCATTCTCAGAAACAGCTGACGCCCTCAGGACTCAGTCCTAACCCTCCTCTGCATTACCATTATCTTTTTTCCGCTCTTCTTACCATCCAGTCCGAAGCAGGAGGTGATTTTTTGGGCGTAGTTGCAGAGCCCATCGTAGCCTGGTTCCTGCATCACTGTGTTGCTCTCCTCCATCTCTAGACACAGACACACACAAACACACCGTCCCGTCCAGCAAAGCTTTCATTCCTATGCCTGCTCATGAATTATTTAGGCTTTTGCCCGGACACTTGCATGCGCGCGCACATGAGCCTTCTCATGCAGGCACACTGTATACGCGCACAGAGATGGGGAAAAGTGCTGATGCAGACAGTTGTGTGCAGCCCTCAACTGGATGGATGAGGGATCCGATTGTGTTACCGGAGGATAGAGCCTCTTTTTTACTCACCATTGATCATCACATTAAGTGAAGCAGATAAAGTGGGCAGGATGTGCTAACCCTGCACAGGAAGAGGGCAGAAAAGTGCACTTGAAGCAGGTACCAGGAACATTTTTTGGTAGAAATCACTTAATGCTTTTGAGACACTGAGGAGCACAAAATAATTACCGGTACTTGAAAGTATGAAATTGGGACAACTGGATTTTCTCCTTCGGGAGTCTAATAGAGTTAATCTTCTTCAGAAGAAAGGAAAGTTCATTCATTCATTCATTTTCTACCGCTTTTTTCCTCACGAGGGTCGTGGGGGTGCTGGAGCCTATCCCAGCTATCTTCGGGCACCCTGGACTGGTCGCCAGCCAATCACAGGGCACATATAGACAAACAACCATTCACACTATATTCATACCTATGGACAATTTGGAGTCACCAATTAACCTAGCATGTTTTTGGAATGTGGGAGGAAACCAGAGTACCCGGAGAAAACCCACGCATGCACGGGGAGAACATGCAAACTCCACACAGAGATGGCCGAGGGTGGAATTGAACCCTGGTCTCCTAGCTGTGAGGTCTGCACGCTAACCACTAGACTGCCGTGCCGCCCGAAAGGAAAGTTAAGATGATTATTTTTTACAAATGTGGAAGTAGTAGTATAATGTAGTGGCTACCACTGACTCCATAAGGCAGCTCTTTTAAAGTGGTAAATGTGGCTTTTGACTCAAGGGCCCCACAGGTCCCCACTGATAAAGGGATATGGGCAAGGGTGTACTTCTGTGAAGGACCACCCTGCATACATAGTAGTGTTGCCTTTGGCAAAACATACTGTAACTCCCACACTCTCTGCCCCGGGCTGAAAGTCATCCCACTGATCAAGTGTATCACTGCATCACTTGAAGTGTTCAATTATACACACGCTAACAGTAAAAAGGATTCTCCATGGGTGTAAAAGGTACACAGAATTTAAAACAATTTTATGCAAGAGCAATGCAAATTATTTTCTGTATGCACGCAACTAGCTCGCACATGCAAGGCAGGGTAGGAGTGCATGTGTCGCAAGGTTAAAAGTACATTGTGTACATTGGCCAACCACAGCAGGTGCTCCTCCCGCAGCGGGTGATGTACTCATCTCGCTGTACACTTTGGTTCTCTCCACCTCCGTGGATACACGGCGACATACCACATCTGACATTAATGCACCTTGCCCTGCCATAGCGGGCAGCTTCTATTTTGCATTTTGTTCTCCAATTGGGCTCAAAACGAACCATACCATGATCTTAAAACTGGAGTGACCTACGTACCAAACCGTGATTATGGCGTACCGTTATACCCAGCTCACACCCCAAGTGGTGTTATCACATGAAATCAAATAGGACATGTCAACATTGTACAGCCCTGTGGAGGAAAAGAATGAAATGCCTTGGCTCATGGAGTGGGGATCAGAACTCTGCTGAGTTGAAGATTCTTCCGTGGAAAGACTAACATGAACGATAAATCCATCCACGCTGGGAAAGTCCAAACAAAAGAAGCCAATATGACAGACCATAAAAAGCACATAAACTGTTATTGGCAAGGACATACGTATCTGCTATAGTTTCTGAGGGATAGTGCATTGGTATTAGTGTTTATGTTTCAAACGACCTTGACCCCAAGCACTCTGATGGAGCCGCTCCAAGACAGTAGAGGCAGACTGAGTAGCACAATGGAAGGAAAAGACAAGAATTCTAGGAATGTTATTCTCATCGAGGAAAATGAAGACATTTTTATAAATGATACCTGAGCGATATTAGCACAGTGGAAATATGATGACCCCAATAGAGCATCAGGCCCACAAGGGAGTATTGTACTTATATTGGGGCACTAATGGAAGGGAATGGCTTCCAAGGTAAAGGCTTTTGGCCTTGTGCTGATACCAGGGGGTGACTGGAAAGACTGAGAGCTCAGTAATGGCTGATGTGCGCTGACCATCAACTGGTTAGTAAATAGCAATCCTGTCACAATAAAGTATTGTTCAATAACTCACATAAAGCAAAGACGGTGCAATCTTAGCAAGTATTAGCCGCATGATGTTTGGAAACATTGAATAACTTTTCATTTATATTCATCACAGATGCAAGTGAGACCGCACTGGGGTGCATGTGGTTACCTCTCATGAATAATGACTGGCTGCTTGCAGGGGCTTAAGTGGGCTAATCAGGTCTATGCACCAGGGGGGCTGTCATGCGGTGGACCCTGAGCTCCATCGATCTCCAGCAGAAGCCAGGGAGGACACAAAGGTGCACACACACACACATGCACACAGAAGGCCACGTCAGTGAAAGCAGGAGATCTATTTTTAAAAGCCTGCACAACGGTAATGAAGCATACACTCTTTGGCCACAACATTAGGTACACCAGCACCATCTAATGAGATCTCTGATTAATGTTTTACCTTTACAAAAATAATCATACTCAGGTTTGCAGAATGTATATACTGTATGTTTATTTTTGTAGTAACTTTGAAAAGGTTACGTACGATACGTTATGTACGGTTCGTACGATACCCGGTTATTACGATAATCCCGTTACTACGATGCCCTTTTCATCTCCCGCCAGCCAATTTGGTCTGCTTATATCGATACAAAAGCATCTTAAAGCTGAATCAATATTTGCTTAAGGATTTCAATACCACCATTAACGAAATCTGTAAACGGCGTATTGTTTGATTTTCGGCTAACACCGTTTCGGCTTTTCCACCGACGGACGGTAATTAGAGGATTACAGGTAATTAATATGAGGTAAGTATTAAACAATCTTTTGAAGTAAAGGAGTAAATATTTGTATAATTTAGAGGGAAGATTCAGTGAATAGACTTAGTGTTTTCAGATGTGTTCAATATTCTTGGCACTAGCTTTACTGATAAATTATGAAAGTAAACTTACGGTATTGCTTGATCAAAGAAGCAATCTCTTGTTGTTTGAAATAAATTAATACACTTGTATCTCAAAAGATTAATATAATAAGTAAATCTACAATACTAGTAAACATCAAAAGGGATGAAAGCAGGTATAAATTGAGGTTGTGAAGCTCATGAAGCGTTTTAGACATAAGATCCACACAAACAATTTAATTATTGAAACAGGTAGCATTACAGTTTGAACTTTACTATCCACGAGAACAATTGTAAACTATTGAATTAGTGAAAAAGGCGACCGTGGTTTCTCTCGTGTGTATAGAACAATGTCGAGTGCATTATTGAATATTTACTCAGAGTCACTATTGCAAGAGTGCGTTATGAAAATAAATGTTGAAAAAAAATGTGACCCATCTGACTTTAACCGAATTGTGTCATGTATATGAATGCAATCTTTTTTCTGCAACAATGTTTATGGTTTTGTCTGCTGAAGCGTGAGGATTTTGCATTGTTTGAATTTTAGAAAAGAAATGGTCATTAAAAAAGTGTAAAGACGTTTTGATTTAATGCATAAGTTTATTTTTCACTTCACTACAGTACAAAAGCATGCCAGATATGCAATCTATGAACTCAAGGAGAAAATTACATGCCATATCAAAGATTCCCCATTTATCGCCCACTTTTAATGCAGTTCGGCGCAGGATCGGATATATCGATAGTCCGGTTATATCGATATTTTTTCCGACTCCCAAGAATATCGATATAACAAGACTTTACTGTAGTTTCATGAAGCGCTGAAAATAGACTGTTTTTGTACAAAACCCATCTCATTCAGGCTTAGTCCATAAAAATTTTTACGGGTGTCTCCGTTTTTCAACATTCATGGGTAGTCTTGGGGCTTAACCAGTACAAATAATGGGGATCTACTATACACAAGTTGCACCCACACCTAGCAACAGAGACTTTGTGTTTTCACATCTATGGCTAACATAGCAGATGTACCACAATAAGCTCACGGCCATCTTAGCGTTGCATCCTTTCTGCTTCCAAGCCACAGCTCATCCCGCCATTTAAAAGGACCCCCTGACCTATGGATGCAACAGCTGGGGAAGAGGGGGGGGGGGGGGGGCGGTCTTAGCTAAGCACCTGACACACATCCAGGCTAGTATAATGGCTACAAGCGTTCCAGTACAGTGGCTGTATGTTGAAAATGTGTGACATTATTTCCACAGGTGAGGTACCCATGGGCAAGGCACCTTAGTGAAGTAATGTGTGTGCTACTGATGGGTTAACAGCCAAATAAAATGTCCATACATACATTGAAATGAATTAATAATCAGTTCACAGCTTGGATGGAAACAGACTTGTTTGGGAAGAAAAAAACAACATTACACTGCAAGAAGCAAACGGGGTGGATTTTAGAAGTGATCATTTCAAATGTCTGGTCTATTTTTAGGCAGCAGAGCACAAAGTGTGCGCATCATCAAATAAGTTGTAGACTGCAGCACCGGTGTAACCTACTTACACAGTCTGTGCCATTGTCACACAGCTTCCTTCCCAAATAGACCCGTCCTTGAACCCCCCCTCCTACCCAAAGATGAAGAGACCTTCTCCCGCCACATGAATTGACATGAAGGCTTCTGCGGCAAAAGACACTCACCTCTAGCAGACATGCCGGGTAGGTAGACTCTGGTCTTTGTGCGCCGAGATGAGGAGATGATGTACCAGCTCGACGGGCGTGTTTTAAGTTGTATTTTGCATTATTGGGACGCGGGGGGGGACAGAACTGTGGCTGCTATTTGGTGGACGAGACCGCACAGTGGAGAGAGCACTTTCTGGCAGCAGGGCGTGTCCTGGAATAGGCAGCATCATTCTTTGCTAAGTTTTCCTCCATATTTAAACAAAAGATGATGCGACGGTTTTAAAAAAGCATACAATTCCGTGCCGGAGTCTGTCGTGGGGTCACTCTATTGTCCCATCCAGACTCATTATTGACTGACGGAGGATGACTGACGCTCAGCCCACGGTACAAAATGGTCATTAGCAGGTTCGCTGATGGAATTCATGTGGTAGTCGGATTGTTATATGACTTCTATTTGTCTCCCTTTTCATTAAAAAAACATTTAAGTAGATGATGGAAGGTAAATTAAATATTATATTGATATAAAATGAGTGATGCTTTGTTGTACGCCTGACATATTACTTGATTAGCAGAATTCAATAATGTTCAGCGTTGACTTATAGGTCGTTGTTCCAAAATATTAAACGTACAGTGTCGCTTTTCTTCGGGGTGGGGGGGGGAGAGAACTGGTCGATTCAACTGTCGATATTATCGATACCTATGGTCGATATTCAGGAGCATAATTGTGTTTTGTCGATATTTTAAATTTTTCTTCTATTTTTGTGTTCTTACATAGTTACATTGTTTGCCCTAAACTCGTTTTCCAAATCAGTTTTCCATTCTTATCTGAAATGATTGCTAAAAAAAAATTGCCATAAAGTTATTACAAGTTCTAGGGCCCCTGACAAACAGGGACCCCAAAAATGTATATAATAAATGTGTGTGTGGGCATAGAAATGCTAAATACAAATGCCATGTCGCATAAAAGCTGCAAGATCTAAAATAAATGCTAAATAAAAAATGTGCAATACGTGGAACAAAACAGATAAATAATAAAGAGCTCAACAAAAGGAAAGAAATAAAAATGTACCGTAAAATGTACCATATATTCAACCAACTTTCTGGGCATCCCTCTTACCCCATTAAAAAGTCTGGTTTCCTTGGAAGCCTGGGAATATTTTGCATGTGTTTTTGATGTTGCATTATTTATTTGACTACAGCATTTGCTATTGCATTTGTATTTTGGGATCATTTCTATGCTTGGAGCCTTTGGATGCCGTCAGGAATTCTGAAGTGCATGAGAAAAAAATCATATTGGCCTGCCACATTTATGTATTTTTTCCTAAACCTGCAGCGTTTATCTCATGCAGTTGTTTTGGGGGTTTGTGTGTTAGGGCACTGTAGATTCTTGTACAAGATCACAATATTATCAAATGTTGTTAATGTTAATGTTCAAGTACAAAATCTGGCAATATTGGTCCAGTATTTATGTGCCTGGTATCTGATCGATACCACCATTTTCAGTATCGTCCACCCCTACTTTCCTGTCTCATTTGAATGCATACGGCAACAGCAAAGGCCATGTGTGTTGTAGTCTGCCGCCCCCTGCTGGTTAGGAACTGCGCTGCCCGTTAGGGAAGTGCCACCGTGTCCAAAGTGAGCCCAGTTGAACGATACTTGCAGACGTCTTGTTTACAGCTGCTCTGCTTATGGCCTGCCAGGTTCGGCGGCCGATAACGTTTTACGGTTTTACTACTCACACCAATTCTCTCCTTACAAGGGTCATTGTATGAAAGCTCCAACCTGGATCAAGGCGGAAACAGGAAGAAGAAGATAGAGGAATTCTCTAGGTCTTCTCGGGAGAAATTAGTCCAGTCGAAGAACAGGATGTTCTCCAAATTTACATCCATTCTCCAGCATGCCGTGGAAGCGGTGAGTGTTGAGCAAAAACACACATATTAATGTGTTTGTCTGTTTTTTCTATAGCTATTGACTTGGCATTGGGCAAGCCAGACAGTAGTACGTTAGCAGTACGACGGCGACGCTAACGAGCAAGCTCACGAGCAGCCTAGATACTCGTTTATTGACGTGTGTTTATCCTACAATTTCTTACCAAATAAGTCCTATCATGTGTGTTTATCTATTCCTAAAATGTAACAATTCTTCCATATCACATTCGCAATTATTGCCTGTTTATATTTAACGTAGACTGGCAAATTGGGCTAGTTAGCCGCTAAGGTTAGTTGCTCCTAGCTTCCTGAAGCTAAGCTAACGTTTCCGCTCACTACCACGTCTGTGTTGTGTATATTAGAAGCAGTGTTGCAATAGAGAAACACTAGCTTGTAATTGCGCAGTTTTTCTGACGTCACTGCATGCTTATTTTATCTGTAATAATGCTCAAGGCCTTCTGATAATTGGTATATTGTACGTATTGTATATTGTATGTTTTTCGCTGCTGACAAGCAAGAACAAGGGGGATACGTACCAGAAACCTGTGTTTTATGTAGCGGAAACACCGCTAACAATGATAGCATGTCATCTTAATTAAGCCCAAATTTCACAAATGATAATGAATATTATTTAAACCATTAAGTGACTAAGTGTTGTAAGTGACACATAACACATGTATCATTAAAAAATAGTTTGCTATAATTCAGCCCAACAGTAATGGCTAATTGGACACGCTAACCTTCTCATGGGTAAACGTGAGTGTGAATTTTTGATTGTATATATATATGTGGTCTGTGATTGGCTGGTGGCCAGCTCACCCCTTGACCCTACTGAGGACAAGTGGTATAGAAGATTGATGAAACATATATAGACTGTTTGTATTTGTGATGTGATATGTCTGCATGTAGAATTAACTCCTTACATTTTCTCAATTTGCAGCTCGCCCCCTCGCTGCCGCTGCAGGAGGACTTTGTCTATCACTGGAAGGCCATTACACATTATTACATTGAGACTTCAGGTAAGGGCCAGTGTGTTAAATAGTCTCCAGCCTTATTGAAATTACATCTCACAAAGTTTGTCCAGTCATATTTTTTCATTGTAAAATTAATGTCAAAATCTTGCCTGGTCTTGTGCATCATCTTGTCCCGTGAGCTGGGTGTCTCTTGGCACCCTTAACCCCGCCACTCTTTTCCCTCATGACGTGCATGTTGTGATTCTGTCAAATACACGTGTCTGATACATAAAAACAGAAGAAGCAGAATTTCCCTGCTGCAATACATACAAAATGTACATTTCCAAATGCCAACAGGATTAGAATAACAAACATCATTCTTTAATGTATGTTCCTTTCCGCTCTCAGATGACAAAGCTCCAGTTACCGACACCAACATCCCATCCCACCTGGAACAGATGCTTGACATTCTGAGTCAGGAGGAAGGGGAACGGGAGTCTGGAGAGACAGGACCCTGCATGGAGTATCTTCTACACCATAAGATCCTGGAGACTCTTTACACTTTGGGCAAAGCAGATGTAAGACAGTCATAATTCAAAAATGATATGACAAAAATTGACCCTTTATCGTCGTCTTGCACGTGACAGACTGCTTATAGAGGAACATTTCATGAAACAATGAACGGGGTTTGTTTCTGTCCAAAGATGTTTTCTGTAGAACAGATATTTAATTACGGTTTGTCATCAGTGTCCTCCAGGAATGAAGCAGCAGGTTCTGACATTCTACACAAAGCTGCTTGCACACATCCGTCAGCCTCTCCTGCCACATATCAATGTTCACAGACCAGTTCAGGTGAGAATCGGCATTTAGCCTTTTTTGATAGTCCTGAAAGCAGTTTGCCACGGGACAGATTGGATAACACATTCTTAACATGTTTCTCCTAGAAACTGGTCCGTTTATGTGGGGACGTACTTGCTGCTCCGACAGAAAATGAGGAGATTCAGTTTCTCTGTATAGTTTGTGCCAAACTGAAGCAGGATCCATATCTTGTCAACTTCTTTCTGGAGGTAGGTTGATGTGTGTTGCACAATCCTAAAAACAATTTGTGAGTACATTAAAGAGCACATGTGCTCTCATTTGTGATTTTGTTTCAAGAACAAGTCCAGAAGAAATGAGACAAAGAATCCTGGCGGGGCGGATGGTGAGAAGGAGAACACGTTGGCTCCAGACACGGGTCAAGAAAATGCAGCCTGCAGTGAGGAGACGCAAGCTGCTTCCTGCAGCTCTAGTCCAACCAACAACAACAACAATAACAATTATAATCTAGTTACCTCCCTGCTCAACCTCACAAAGAGCCCTGTGAGTAAGCCACATTTTCACCATTTTACGTGTTATTTACCTCAATGTTTAAATTCACGAAATTCGTCTCCACTGTAACTGTTCAGGATGGCAGGATTGTGGTGAAGGCTTGTGAAGGCCTTATGCTGCTGGTCAGTTTACCAGAACCTGCCGCTGCCAGGTGTTTAACTGAGAACACAGAGCTCTGTGAGCTTCTAACCGAGAGGCTGGTCACCCTCTACAAAGCCCTTCCACCATCCATGGACCCTTTGGACATCGAGACGGTGGAGTCTATTAACTGGGGGTAAACTGCTTCTGTTTTTCTACACATGTGATCATGGAGTTAATAAATATTCTGATATAAATATTCTGGTTCTGATTTACAGTCTTGATGTATATAACGTGAAGGAGGATGCTGCAGTGTTTGCAGGGAAGAGGCCTCTCATCTCCTTCCTCTCTTGGCTGGATTACTGTGACCAGCTTATCAAAGAGGCTCAGAAGGTCATTAATGGTGGATGCATGACTTTTTCTGCTGTAATTGGCTCATTAAAAAAGTTTGTTTGTTTGTATTCACAGTCAGCGGCCTCTGTGATGGCCAAGGCAGTGCGAGAAAGATTCTTTACGTCTGTGATGGAGCCGCAGCTTATGCAAACGTATGTGTGTCAGACATCGTTCACAGCCAGTCCTGTGTTTGAATTTGCTTCTAATGGTCTGTGCACTTTGTGGTTGAACATACTGTAGGTCTGAAGTGGGCATCCTGACATCAACAGCCATGCTGAACAGAATCATCAGGCAGGTGACGTCAGAGGCGCTACTGCGGGAGATGGTGTACTTCCTGTTGGGAGAGGACACCGAAGCTGAGACTCCTGCTGCTGTTGCTCAGAATCCACTCAGGCATAGACTCATCGAGCACTGTGACCACCTGTCAGATGAGGTCCTCATCATTATTATTATCCAGCATCTTCTGGTCAATGCATCTTCGGTTAATATGTCAAGATAACAAGCTTTTCAATGTCTTCCAATGTGTCTTCAAGAATCCATTTGTTCTGAAATTGCTACCTGCGCTGTCCAAAAACAAATGTTCCAGTGACTCATATTATCAACCAAAGGCACACAAATAATATCTGTCAAAGCTGCACATTGTGTTCACACAAGTGGAGGCTTAGTCATATCTGTGACATGTGTCACAGTGCATGCCTGCTTTTCTATCGGTTAGCAAACACTTGGAATGTTGCTCATTCCTCTCCTCTCTCGTCTGCAGATTAGCATCATGACACTGCGGCTCTTTGAGCAGCTCATCCAGAAGCCCGACCAGCACATCCTACACAGTTTAGTGCTGCGTAACCTGGAGGAGAGGAACTACCTGGAGAACAAACCACCGGAGGAACGAGAACCCATTGAAAATGGCCAGCCTCATGATTCTGTGTAAGCATCACCCTGGGAGATTCTTTTACACACACACACACACACACACACATTCGACAATGAATAAAATGAATGCACCAGAATGCTGTGTTTTTCAAATGCACTATAACCTTAGTGTAACTTGCTCAGTGTCTGTTGGATGTCATTAAATGATTTAAGCATGATGAGGTGGGATCGTCATAATAGACTGGGATAGTAGTACTGCAAATATACAGTATTGCAATTCTTCAGATTGAATGTGTAATTTAGAGAAGTAATGCCATGGCAACAATACATCACAAAAGACTTAGCTTTACAGCTTGAGAAATGAAACTACTGTAGGGATTTGACCAAGTCACCCATGGGTGCTATATAATGGGAGAGTCGGCCATGTTGCCATACGCAATTCATGCAATTGACAAAGATATTAAAACATACAGTGTTCCATTTTTGCTTCTGTATTAAGTATTGTTCCATGAATGTTTGCTCTCCAGTGACCTTGAAGAGGATCCACTCTTTGGTGATGACCTCTCTCCAGATAGCAGACTCTCTGGTTCTGATTGGCTCAGCACCTCACCGTCCCAAAGTCCAGACCACTCAAAGTCTGAAGGGAAAACTGAAGTCCACAAGATTGTCAACAGGTTATAAGCTGGTCATCATACGAAATACTAAACTCTGATCTTTTTGTGTTTTAATTTGTTAAATGCCACTGCTTCCAGTTTCTTGTGTTTGGTACCCGATGAGGCGAAGTCATCGTACCAGGTGGAAGGCAGTGGCTATGACACCTACCTCAGAGATGCACATAGACAGGTGAGCGCTCAAGGCTCCCACCTCATGGATATATGTCCAGTGGAGCATCCTCTAATTTCAACTTGATTGATCTCCTTAGTTCCGAGATTACTGTGGAGTGTGTCATCGCTGGGACTGGAGAGGAACACCAAAACCTTTTGAAAAATGTGACTTAGAACTCCCATTTTTTGAGGGCCACTTCCTGAAGGTCCTCTTTGATCGGATGGGTCGCATTTTAGATCAGGTCAGTTTTGGAAATATATCTGATAACATTGTTCAAAGATCAAATAGGACGTGCTTTTATGATTCTGTCCATATAGTTTGGTACGCGTGCGCATATAATGTCTGTAGCGCCAAGGTCACACAGAAACTACAAACAGAAGTACAGTCCACAATGGTGTTACTGTTTTTTTTAAATAATATTAACACTAGTTTTTACACTGTTATGACCATCAAGAATATTGACTTAATTTAGTAATTTTGTGCCACAAGGTGTGCTTATCACAATCAACCATTCACACTCCCATTCATATACTCTATAGCAGGGGTCTCAAACTCAATTTACCTGGGGGCCACTGGAGCTAGGGTCTGGGCAAGGCTGGGCCGCATCAGGTTTTCAAAAAAAAACAAAAAAACACATTTATTAAAAACAGAAAAATATACAAACTTTTTCAGTGCTTTGGTTCCGATTTTCTACAATAAAAGCTCTGATAAAACATTCCACTGTTCTCAAATATCTTAATTTTTATTTTTCTGCACAAAATAAGATGGAAAAATAAACAAATCAAGAATAAAGAAAATCAATCAGTAATAAATATAATAATATATAATATAAATATAATAATAATAATAAAACGGCAAATAATAAAAACTTAAGAAACCACATATAGTTGGTGGGTAGACAAATTATTTTTTTCAGATTAAAATTAACAAAACATTATTAGAGCCCTGTAGACATGACATAACACGACTATAGTCACATTTATACTTTTTTTATTTACAACATACAGTTATTACAACATAACTGCAGGGTCTTGAGACACATGCTAACTCGCAAACTAGAGAGCTAGCGACCTAAACGGTAGCCTTCAAGTTATTTGCTTTAAACTTAAATAGCCAAAAACTTACCACTTCCACACGGATAGGGAGGATAACTATTAACAGTTATTTAACCTTTAATATGAACATAAATCAAACGTAATAATTTTTTCTGGGTACATGATACCATACAGCATCCATATCAAACTTGCGCGGGCCGCACTAACATTAAACTTTCATATCAAGGCGGGGGCCTCAAACTAGTGTCCTGCGGACCGCATGTTTGAGACCCCTGCTCTATTGACTGATCCTCTATTAGAAACCCCTCTGACCACAGCAATGATGCTTTACACCTTAGAGTACATCATCCATCACAACTGATTATTATTATCTTAGTAAGATATTTGATGTTATTAGATTGTTCTTGTGTACCAAATAAATTGACCATTTTTTCTATATATGTTCCAACAGCCTTTTATAGACTCGTTGCTGCTTTAAAACGATACATTAGAATCTTTATGAACTGAGACTGATGAGAATCTGCTCTATTGGAGTCCCAGTGTGGAAATACGGATATGAAAATGATCATAAAAATAACAATAACCATAAAAGCACTTTCCTGGTGTACATAATGTCAGGTGTTAAAAATATTCTGCTCTTGTTGTGTGTTTTTCCACATCTTCTTCCAGCCCTATGACGTCAACCTACAGGTGACTGCAGTTCTGTCCAAACTGTCTTTGTTGCCGCACCCCCACCTGCACGAGTACCTGCTGGACCCCTACATCAACCTGGCTCCCGGGTGCAGGTCTTTGTTCTCCGTCATCGTCAGGGTGAGTTACCTCCGGGGGAGCTGAAGATGTTTGGTCACGTGCTTGTCTTGATGGACCGCTGACGTGTTAGGTGGTTGGGGACCTCATGTTGAGGATTCAGCGCATCCCAGACTTCACCCCCAAACTCCTGCTGGTGAGGAAGAGATTGTTGGGCCTGGAGCCAGAGGGCATCAAGTACGTACGGCCACACGACCGCTCGCTTGCGTCTTCTCGAGCGAAACCCGTCTTTCATCCACCTCTCCTTCCAGTGTGGACCACATGACTCTGTTGGAGGGGGTGATCGTGCTGGAGGAGTTCTGCAAAGAGCTGGCAGCCATCGCCTTTGTCAAATACCACGCAACCGCCGCCTCCTCGCCGTAGTCTGGCTGGGGGAGGGAAAAAACGGGCTTTTAGCAGCACCTTTGGCACAAGGTGGGCAAAACATCGCCACTAAGTGGTCGACTGTGCTGGGCGGCGCACGCCCCCACACGTGCGTCCCTTCGCCCCCAGTTTGTGGTCGTGGAGCAGCTCCAAGCTCACACACTGCCCTTGAGCAAGAGGAATAAGATGTGCTGACTGAGCTCTTCATGTTGTTTCACTGCCATCGTCCTCACCAGCCAATCATCATCATCATCATGTAAGTATTGGGTGTGGGTGAAAAGGTGTGTATTTATTTGCAAGCATGGACGTTGTCGCCTTAGTGTGGAAGCACACCTTCTTCTTTGTGGAACATTTTCACCTTGTTTGCCCCCTCCTCATAGAGGAGGACCCGCAGTTACACCCTCCTACATATGAATCGTGTAGTATTTACCGTACTACACACACTTTTAAGTACCAAGTCTATGTATTTATTGCTTTGCTTTCAAATTGCCTTTTTTTGTTTTTTAAACCAACACGGTATTCAGATGGAATGCTTTTAAAGTCGAGCATATGCTCTTTGCTGTGCTTGAAGATCAAAAGCTTCACTACTGGAGTCACCCAAAGATGAACACATCCAACATGTGTTTATATACGTGATGTATGTACATATACACAGTATATATATATAAATGTATGTCATATTGCACATGCACCTCTTGGCATTGCACTTGTTACATTTTGGTGGGTTTTTAGCTAATGTCAAGATGATATTTGTACAAAGACACATGGACTCTCATGGCTAGTTTTGTAAAGTAAATGTTCTCCTTCTCACCCATTGTGGCGTCACTGGGTCCCCTTTGCTTTTGATGCCTTCTTATACAAAGTGTTGTATTGAAAAGCAGTGTTTTTGCTTTGCCTGCGTGGATGACCCAAAAATGTATTTTGTGTTGTTTCTTTTGCGCTGCTTTGGCGGATTCTTGCCATCATTTTTCAGTGATTTGGACTTTTATTCATGTGTCTTAGTGTGATCAGTGAGCGTGTGACGGCGAGAGAGACCCTAATCCCTGTGGTCATGAGCTGTGTACAGGGTCACATTTGCACAGTTCTTCACCACAAATGATGTGTTTTTCTTTCATCAACCAAAATCTTACAAAAAAAAACCCCAATGCATCACATTACGAATAAATGCAACATTTTTTGTTAAATGGTTGATCATGCACGTTTAATAATCAGCAGCCTTTCCAACATGTGTCCAGTTAAATATTGTATGTGTACAATAGCAATATAGAAATACTACCTGGTGTCAATGCATGCTTTGTTGGAAGAGCAGAAGGCTGCTTGTTGTCGGTGACACATGACGATGCCTTAACTTCCTGTTACTTTCTGTTGTCTCATTTTGTTTGTTTGATTTTCTTTGGACTCTGACCGGCCACTGTTGCTTTTAATTCCATCGCTGCTTTTCTCCTTCGCAAAACAAGAGGAGTTTTCTTTTAGCTATTTTGATTTGTGCAATGCAGACGTGAAACAAAGGTGCTTGCTCTTCCCTCCTGAGGGATCGCAAAAGCAGTCATTTTGTCCTCACTGACTATTTATTCAGCGGTCTTCACTTCAGTTCCATCGTGCTTAGTTACATTCAGGGCAATATGCATTTTTCCTTTGCAATAAAAGATGTATCTCAGCTTGGTTTTGTTAGGTTGAATCTTGTTTTTATTACAAAATGACTGTACAATAAAACAAAAATACACTTGTACTTTTTAAGGGCATATTTCTTTTGATAAGGACTGGAAACTGACTTGTTGACTTTGTGTGTCAGCACCCGTCATTGTACAGGGACGGAGTTGGGTAGTTTTTTGGTTGTAAACTCACAACTAACATCATGCATGTTCATCTGCAAAGTTGTGAGACGACTTGCAACTTTGCGATGGTACAGTTAATAAGCCCAGGAAAAGAGGCACTGTGGTGCTTAAAAACAAAACATAGCCTGGTAGGTCAAAGTCATGCTGAGATCAGTTGTGGATATGAAGAAGAAATCACTGTTTCCCTGCAAGGAAACAAATGCTTTAATGGCAATATTGAAGCTGGGTTGCTGTCGCTCAGCAAATAAGGCAACACACTTTGCAGCAGCACATTTGCGTTGTGGCGTCACAAACCTTTACAAAATCACCTTGATTTAGTACAATGATCAATATGACGTAATCATTGTGCATCGGTTTATGCCGTGTTTCATATGTGCGTTTGGCCACTAACAGTCTCCACGTCACACTGCAATGACGTGTATTTATGACATCGACAGGAAGCCCCCCCCCCCATAATAAAGCTGCTAGATCCATTATGAAGCAGCAGTCCGACGAGTGACAGTATACCAACATAAACAGTATATTCAATTATTTCCCATATTCATGTCAATAATTCACTTGTCATTGTCAAGATCATACAAAACCACAACATAAAAAAACAACTACATGCCGTTACACAGAGCGAAACCAGGCTAAAAATAGGTGTTGTCTTAAAAAAAAAAAAAACTATATACATTAGCAAAATGCATGTGTTTGTGTACATTCCGACAAATGTCACTTTGTGGCACCCAACTGTGTTCAAAACAAATTGAAAAAGAAAAAAGGCACGCGCACACAAAAATACCATCTAACGACATAGAAAATAGAATTCTGATGACACGGGTAGTGATATACTTCCTATGCATTTGCGAATATATATATATTTATATTTATTTATACCAAAACATACTGTAAAAGGAGTCAACACACACACACACACACACACGCAATTGATTGTGTGTTTCTATGTAAGTTTAAAAAGTGTGATGTGTTTTGTAGGAAGGCATCATAAATAAATAATAAAGATGGCACACAGTCCATGAAAGGATGCTCTTCGTGTCTTAGCAGTCACTTTTGGAGTTTTGTGCCGCGTCCAAGTTGACCACCTGCAGCTCCGTCAGGTTAGTGCTGCTGCCGCTCTGTGGGCCAATCACCATCTGGAACACAACACAAGCCCGGTCAGCAGTGGAGGGACCTTAAGGTCAGCACAACAGGCCATGAGATGTCACACACGCACACACAATATGGTGTGGAAAAAAATGTTACCTCTTTTTTTTCCATGTTTATCACACTTAAATGTTTCAAATCATCAAACAAATTTCAATATTAGTCAATGACAACACAACTGAACACAGTTTTTAGATGAAACATTTGATGACCTATATGGCCCTCTATGAAAAACAACCTAATAACTGGTTGCCAGTAGCTTAGTAGAATAGTTGGAATTCAGCCTCATTGGAGGGATTGAGCATGAACTGCATTTTAAGGAGTTTGACAAGGCTACTCCAAAGACTTTGCAGTTCTTTGGATGTTGCTGTGGGGTCTTTTGTGACCTCTTGGATGAGTCATCAATGCACTCCTGGGGTAATTTTGGTTCCATGTTTTCATCACATGGGCTGCACGGCGGTCGAGTGGTTAGCGCGCAGACCTCACAGCTAGGAGACCGGGGTTCAATTCCCACCCTTGGCCATCTCTGTGTGGAGTTTGCATGTTCTCCCCGTGCATGCGTGGGTTTTCTCCGGGTACTCCGGTTTCCTCCCACATTCCAAAAACATGCTAGGTTAATTGGCGACTCCAAATTGTCCATAGGTATGAATGTGAGTGTGAATGGTTGTTTGTCTATATGTGCCCTGTGATTGGCTGGCCACCAGTCCAGGGTGTACCCCGCCTCTCGCCCGAAGACTGGGCACCCCCTTCGACCTTCGTGAGGAAAAGCAGTAGAAAATGAATGAATGAATGTTTTCGTCACTTGTGGATAATTGCTCTCACTGTGGTTTGCTGGAGTCCCAAAGCTTAAGAAATGGCTTCATAACCTTTCCAAGACTGATGGATCTCAATTACTTTCTTTGTCATTTGGACCTGAATGTCCTTACATCTCGGTATGATGTCTACTTCACTGTCAGGCTGGTGCTATTGAAGTGATTTCTTGAGAACAGGTGTCGCAGTAATAAGGCCTGGGTGTGGCTAGAGAAATTGGCTGAGGGATAACAAAAGGGGGCAATAACTTTTTCACACAGTTTTCCTCCATTAATCCTAAAAAGTTTCATTTAAAAACTGTATTTTGCACATATTAAACACATATTAAACACATATTGCTAACACAAAGAGGAGGTGTAGTGCATGCTGTGCTACAGGATTTGTGCTTATGAACAAGAAGACTTGAGTGGCTTCTCCACATTCGCACAAGCGGCCACAGCCGACACACGGGGGTGGGGGTGGGTGCTCTGTTAGCGGTGGCAAGGTGGCGTGACATGCTGGTTGCAGAAGGAATATGAGCGTTTCACTTGTGAAATGCAGATCTTGCCGTACTGGGTGAAGCTGCACCGCCGAGACGGGGATCTGCACCGTGCCTGAAGGTGCGGTGAGGAATACCTGCGGTACGGCACCTGGGACAGAGGAAGAGGAGAGAGGAAGAGTCTGCAGTTGCCAAGCGGACATCTACACGGTGAGGGTGCGTTACCTGCGTCTTGGGCTTGTGCGTGGGACACCTGCATGGCCGACGAGCCCTGGGAGAAGGCGTTGAGCACAGCGAGACCCCCGTCGGCCAGCGTGGGCGTGGAGGCGTACATGACCGTGTGGGGGCTGGGGTACATCATGTGACCCGCCACTGATGTTGGCACCGTTGAAGTGACGATGGTTGCGGGGAGACTCACGGTTGCTGCAGGGAGAGGAGGAGCGTCATGCAAGGACAAGGTGTGTGTACAGGCGGCTGCCAGCAGATGGCGCTGATAGCAAGACGTTGGGGCCACTGGTTTCATTTACTACAGGTTTCATTTACTACAGGGAACTCTGCTTTGGTTTCAACAAGGCACAGAAGGAAGAATCCACATTCCTGTTATCACAAAGTGTGTTTAAAAGTACTTCATTATTTTGGTATGCAGAAGCAAGAAAACAATAAAAACCAACTGGGTTCCCTTTTACTCAGACATCAGCTGGAGACCCCCCCCTCCCTTGCTTCATTTGCAGGTTTAACAGACCCATACTGAGTCTCAGTTCTGTTTGTGGTATTGGTGCTAAATAAATGAAAATATGGACTATAATACTGTATATTATCATAATTAATTCATGACATGAATTCATGTCATGAATTCATATCTATATTCTTATTTTATGTTTTTATATTTCTTATCCCATATATCCAGTGTTTCCTCAGTGGGGGCTCTCTGCGCTGGGGGGCTGTTCTCGGTTGGGGGCTGGGGTGTCTCCTCTCGTGGGGCTTACCGACTGGGGTGGCTGGCTGGGAGCTCTGTGGCGGTGCCCCACTGCAGAGCTGCGGGGGCCCCTGCCTACCTGTTGTGTGGTGGCCCCCTGTACTCTGTACTCAGGCAAACAAACTTCTTGTGTGTGTGTATATGTGCCTTGTTGTTGTCTTTCTCTTTTTAAACATGTAAAGCACTTTGTGCTACATTCTATGTATGAAAAGTGCTCTACAAATAAAGTTTGATTGATTGATGTTATTAATTGACTGTATGTGCCTAAATAGCAGTGAAGTCATTAAACAAACACTGCACCGCACCGAAGAGCGGCGTGCATCAGGAGTCAACATACATGTGGAGTTTGTGGAGGCGTGGGACATCTCGGGGCTGCTCTCACTGTTGGGGGTGGACTGGGTGTTGGGGTGGACTTGAATGGCCTGGAGCTGCTGAGGGACACCCGGCCCTGGAAAAGACACACACAGGACGTTATCATATCATATCATGAAGATATGTTATGGGAGCTATGTGCACTTGGCGAATGATTGGGAGCCATGCAATGAACCAGAATAGCAATAGTAGTAGTAGTAGTAGTAGTAGTAGTAGTAGTAGTAGCAGTAGTATCGGTGGCCGTGAGGAGGCAGGTCACCTGTGAGAGAGACAGCAGCAGGGAAGCGGAAGACAGCCTGCTGGCCCTGCTGAGACTGAGGGGTGGCGGCCAGAGTCTGACCATGCTGCCCCTGGAGGGTCAGGGAGTGCTGCTGCAGCTGGCTCAGAGGAATGGTGGGGGTGCCAGGGGGTAGAGGAGTGCCTGCTGAAGGAGGGGGCACGCACACACACACACAGAGGGGAACAGGACTGAATGTGAAAAGCTGCTACAGCGTGAAAAAAAAGTCCAATTTAAAGAGCCAAAGACAGAAGCAGTAAAGATGAGTGGATAGAGTGACCCCCCCCCACCATCACAGCATGAACATATACTTATCAATGAAGGCCACTTCATTAGGTCACCATGTCTTCCAAAAACACACTTTTGTATCATGTTATATTGCATCTTTTTATACTTTACTAAGCTTATTATGATCCATGGTGTGTTTTTGCTTTGGCCTATTTTGCCATAATTGTGGTATTGCAGTGATGATCATACACCTCGTGATGGCCACACCCACTGGCGGTGTGATTGCTGGCTGACGAGAGTCAGGTGAGAAGGAAATTTGATTTGGTTTTCATCAGAAAATATTGGGCAAAATTTGGCACGGAACAAATTCCTCCCTTTGCTTCCTTCATTGAGAGAAATCAAGTACCCTTACTCGTTGCGGACTCATTGTTCAGTATGGGTGCCAAGTAATCCACCATGGGGCCAAAGAAAAGGTGACACGCGCTACTGAATATGATCTTGCCAGGTTGTACAGGAAGTCAACAAATGTTCCAGCTGTTGATCCTGTGTCATGATTTAGAAGAAGACTTTTATTGAAGCACACGTGTGAGTTTTATTTATTTCTAAAATGGCTTATTTTCTCTGAATGAGTGTACAAGTGACTATAGGGGTGTTATTTATTGTCTAGAGGGCTCTAAGAATGGTAAAAGAAAGTCATCAAGAGGTTTTCAAGGCTCTCACTAGACAAATATTCAGTTTCTTTCCTATTCAGAACAAATTAACCAAGATAAAGAAGGGCTTACTGTATTAAAAACAGCTCTCTGACTAAAATATTGTGAAATTAATAACTCTGATATGGTTTCATATCAAATCAAAATGAAGCATTATAATCCTTTTAAAGACAGCCTTTGTGATACAGCTTATTATAGTCTATTGATGTGTTACATTTTTGGCACTTTATAACAGATGGCCATGATTTCATAAACCGGTTCTCGTGTTGCGCTGTGCAGCCTTGCGTAATTAGCATGACTTGACACTGTTTTCCACAATCATTGTGTTTGTTTTTAGCAAATGTGGTTGCATGACACCCTCGCATTTAGTCACATGCTCCCCAAACAGGTGCTGTGGTCGGTCGGGTGTGTTGTTCCAAATGGTGCCGCCAGACAGGTGGCACACAGCAGACCTCTGACGGGTTGGGGTTGGTGTGAGGGAAGGTTAGATAAAGGAGGAGGAAGCAAAGAGACTGAAGATGGAACAGGAGCTGCGTGGCTATTATGGCCCCCGTCAGTCAAAGTCATACTGTGGGCGTCATGTGACTGTTGCGCTGTGGCAGAGGACCAAAAACACAGCGACATCTACAAAGTGATACAGGAGGCTCCAAGAACACACTGCTAGGTAATAATAAAGCCAGAATAATAGCAACCTTTCCATGTCATTAATAAGATGGTTACGCTGCTTCGTTCTTATGACGCCTTAGGGAAGACCCAGGACACGTTGGAGAGACTATGTCTCTCACTGGCCTGGCAACATGTCAGGATCCGTCAGGAGAAGTTTGGTAATGGTAATGGTAATGGTAATGGTTTTATTTCATTTGAACATGCATCAGATTACAGTTGAGTGCATCCCATAATCAGTTCACAGTTCCACATGTCCAAAAGGAGTAGGAAGAAGCAAAGCTTATGAAATCCTACCCCTCCATCTGGTACTTTTACAATCAGTAACTGTTACATTTGTTCACTTCCTGCTTTCCTAATATAATTTTTTTTGTGTTTTTTTGTTTTGTTTTTATTTTTTCACGTACCGAAGTATGAGGTGATATGAGCATCCAATGACATAATGGGTACCATAGTAAGTGTCAATATAGTGATATGTATAGCACATCATGACTGGTTCAAGACTCTTCATCCTTGTATTTAGCAAACATCAACTGCTTGTATTGTTTCTTGAATTGGCTCATCGTTGTGCATTGTTTGAGGTCCTTACTCAATCCATTCCATAGTTTGATTCCACATACTGAAATGCTATGGCTTTTTAACGTAGTCCTAGCATATAAGTGTTTCAAATGTAGTTCTTCCCTGAGATCATATTTCTCCTCTCTTGTAGAGAAGTATTGGATGACATTTTTAGGTAACATTTGACATAAGTTTGACAAGTAGTTGGGGAGACCTGACTTCATATAATATACGAAACAACGTAACACGGAACAGCATAATCCAAGGACCACCTCTACTAAGCTATTAAAATAATACTGGTTTACGTCTCTTAACATTTTGGAGGTGTTGCTTATTCATTAATTAATTTTCTACCGCTTATCCTCACGAGGGTCATGGGGGGTGCTGGAGCCTATCCCAGCCGCAGACAGCTTGGCATTGCTTATGCTAATGACAATTTCCCTTTTTATAGCTTCATAATGAAAACACAAACAGTTGCGTACTCTACCCAACCCAACTACATAGACGAAAAGAAGGGGTAAGAATGCTAACTATACGTTCTCCAAGGCCTTCCAGAAAGGTACAGCATAATAGCTAGGGAAGCCAATGTGGACCCCCAAAAACGCAAACGTCTCAGCAGATCTTTCCTGGGTTTTAATGGGAAAGGTCACGCCTAGTTCGCCACCACAAAAGCTGCCAATTCACTATACACTTCAGTGTCAATACAAGCCATGATCCGTTATTGAATATTCATGACTAATTATGGATGGGTCATGTTGTGCAGCCCTCATTTCCAGCTCCATTGTGCTCGCCCCTTTCCTAATTATTCCTGTCCGACAGTGGAAATCAAAGGGTGTGAGTGTTTGTGGCTCTCTTTGAAGGAGGTGACGTAAACAACTGGGCGAGTGAAGCACAACTGTCTCTGAGAGGACATCTGAGATGTTGGCAACATGACATTTATATTCTAATCAGCTACCAACCATGAATGACACGGTGACTTGGCCAAATACATCATAGCTGACCATTAGGAACAATGCTACTCAAATCAGGAAAACAGTGGAGTACACAAATCTTGCACATACCAGGCATGAAAGTGAAACCACTGGGCAGTTGCATCACCCCCGTTGATGCGCCGGTGGTCTTGAGGACAGTTCCGTTGGCGCTGACGCTGGTGGAGACAGGCGCCAGGTAGTTGGTGATGGGAAAGTTGGGCCCGCTGCTCACCTGCATGCTGGTGGAGGTGGTGGGCACCGTGGCCTGGGCGCTGCTGGTACTGCCAGGTAGGTTGGCTACCGTGAACGTTGGTTTCAACGTGTCCTGAGGGTGAAAGGACACGTCGTTTAGAAAAAGGGAAAAACATCTGGAACAGTCCATTCATACTGTTGGTCACAATCCAACCTCCAGACACAGCCCTGAACAGTTTACTGTACTTTTATTCTGATGGGGACTTTTTAATGCAGTGGTGTGTCATCAATCACACATTCACAAGCCACAAAGCATGCTGGGTAACCCTGTGGTTCCAAAAATGCAACTAATGTCTCAAAAGGAACATAAACCACAAAGTCACAGGGTCAACTTCACCCCTATTTCGACTATGTGTACCTTATTTTGAGAACCT
Source organism: Doryrhamphus excisus (assembly GCF_030265055.1). Taxonomy (NCBI): domain Eukaryota; kingdom Metazoa; phylum Chordata; class Actinopteri; order Syngnathiformes; family Syngnathidae; genus Doryrhamphus; species Doryrhamphus excisus. Next base: position 5,982,433 of record NC_080485.1, read on the forward strand.
AGGAAAAGACACTGTTTTTGGAGTTTTGAAAACCTGTTACAGTGAGTTACGATTCTTCCAAAAAATGTGTCTTTTGGAATAAAAGCTAGGTAGGATGATTACTTATGTATTTATGTATGCTCATGTGAAAATGTGACCATGCAAAATACATATTTCTGACTCGGAATTACAATGAATATTGTTCAATATTAGGTTCAAATGTCTTGAGAGATACGCAACTATAAAACGTATGGGAACTACTGCTATAGAAGATGCGTGGCCAACAGAAAGGTGCAATTATTAATAAAAGCATTGAAAGTAGCACCAGACTTTCACTTGTGGAGACCTATACTAATACCATTAATAGGGCTTTTCCTCCCTAAAGCCGCTGGGGACATATTATTTTTTTAAAGTAAGCACATTGTTGTCAAGGATCAATGAACGGGCGACAGAAACCAGACGTGACATAAACGAGGTAGTGAAAATAGGCTGGGAACCATCTAATTGCATCCACATGTCCAACTGTGATGTTGGGTCTATTGGACGGCTGCTTTGGCATGCTACTTAAAAATCCACATGTGAAGCCACAAAAGAAAATGATCTGGGAACAAGGAATATGTGCACATTAGTTGGAAAGCTTTCACAGTCCAACACACTTTCAAGTGGCACTAGGTGAAAATATGCAGATCATTGATTATTTCTGCTCAAACCACTCACTCGCTTACGCGGGTTGTTGTGGTGGATGCCGCCGGTGCGATAAGTTAGAGGGGAAATGACACTTTGAGCTCTTTTGAACACATTCATCCTCATCTAATAGTCCAGTTTCGGCTCCTTCTAAACATGCTGACTAAAATGTGTTGCGTTACTATGACAACCCTGACCAATTTAACATCCCCACAAAAGGCGTGCGTGCGTGCACACACAAACGTATGATTGAATGACGTGACGCTAATGTGAGCATCCATTGACGAGCAGAGCAGGATGTTCTGCTGAGTGGGCCGCACAAGAGGAGACAAGTATGAAATCACAAATATTCCACAGACGTGACAAATGCAAATGCAAAATAATGTACTCCCTTGAAGGTAGTAATACGGAGAATCAGCCTGGTATGTAAATATAAACTACACTGTGTAGTATACTACATGGCTTCGAGTCAAATATCTCAACTGGATAAAGTACGGGAACCACTGGTATAGAAGATGCAATGGAAAAGTGCATGATTTTCCTGATTCTGCACACTTTTATTAATAAAAACATTGTCCATATCACCAGACATTGACTTGTGGAAACCTATAATAATAATAATACCACTAATAGGCCTTTTCCTGCCTCAAGCTGCTTTAACCCAGTCGTTCACAAAGGGGCTAACCTCGCCCCATTCTTGCTTGGGAATGACTGAGCATTTCAGGGAAGCTCCTTTTCTACCCAATCATGGCACCCACCTGGTCCCAATTAGCCTGTGGAACATTCCAAACAGGTGTTTGATGAGCATTCCTCAACCACCCCAGCCTTTTTGGAACGTTTGCAGAAAAAAACACCAAAGTTTAGCAGTTTGAACATTAAATATTCTGTATTTGTAGAGTATTTAATTGAATATAGGTTGAAAAATCATTTGTAAATCATTGTATTCTGGTTTTACACATCGTCCAACTTCATTGGAATTGGGTTTTGCAAAAATAAACATAAAACGGATGAATTTACTTCCATTATCTTTTAATAATTGGAAGGTTACCTCTACCAACATATTTCCCATTACACAGCACCAGCAGGAAAAGTAAAGTACGGCAGTGGCAGCATGTATAAAATTAACACACTTCAGCATATTCTGAGTAACCAACGTACAGTATCTGCCATTATATGCAAATAAATAATAAGATTTCTGAATTCTAACTAAAATCCTGAGCATAAAATCTGTTACAAAATAATATTTATGCTGGGTAGCAAAGTCAAAAACAGCTGTCATATAAAATATATATTTCTGTCCCAGTGGCTGTCATAGAAGAATGCTTGTAGACTTAATATAATAGGAATAACCAAATAAAATGAATACTACCATTCATCATTCTGGTAGCCTCTGACACTTTGGTGCACCACCGTAAACTGTCCAGGCGACACTTGTCCGTGTTATTGTAAGGTCAACATCAATTATTGACATTTATGGATCAATTAATCAATGTCAGCATTGCGATGCATCTAAGAATCCATTATTATTATAGCCAGTTATTTAGACAATAATAGTTTCCTCTTGAGGCATTTTCAGTGCATACTAACTCTATAGCGCTTATACAATAAGAGAGTATTTTCCACTTGCTGGCACCATCCACTGAAGGACTTCACCTGGGTTTATAGGACGATGCCACTGTCAAGTTTAGGAGCAAGACCACTAACTGACGGTTTTAACATCCGACTGACTGGTGAGTGAGATCCACCATGGCCTTTTAGCCAATAAGAATATCTCTTTTATTAATCACAGTGCAATGAAATAAACAAGGAGATGCTCTCTCTCTCGATGGCACTCAGAAGATGAATAATGAATCAAAGTCTGCCTTCTTGCCCGTGTGACGCACGCGTAGCCGCACATGTGTGTTTTTGTGCTGTGAGTCACATGGAGGGTACAGTACTGTTGTACACAAGCAAAGTGCTGAGCGCTGAGCGCGGAGTCGATGTGAAGCTCAGGTCTCGGCTCTGCTGAGGGGCCTCTGACAGTTCAAGGTCCTTTACCTCTTTAGTTAAACAGCAGTGGGAAAGTTGAAGAGGGAGGGGCCTCACAAAAGGCCTTCATACTTAAAAGAGGCAAAAGTCACAGCACAAAAAGTCATCATTCATTTACCGCTGAGCGACTTAGTCGGCATATTCAATTTGGCATAGCGCTAAGTGGCAAACACCATCAATCTACACAGTGGGAGTAATATTATCAACACATATTAAAAACATTAATAATATGGATGTATATATTCGCATAGAAGTAGAAAGAGAATGGGGGCGGGGGTGTACCAGGCGAGTTCAAGTGCGGTGACAGTGGCATTTATCACCCCTCCCCATTGTAGCACAGTGTGTGTATGTGTGTATGTGCGTATGTGCGTATGTGTGTGTGGCAGGTCGAGCCGAGCCGGAGCTGTCTAGGATGGGCTGTGGGGACAGGGGACAGGACTGCAAACAGCTGAGGGTACCGACAGCTGGCGGGAAACCCGAGCACCTCAGAGTGGACATTAACCCATTCCCGGCCAGCTGAGGCTGTGGGCGGGCACACACAAAAAAAATCATCTAAGGGTACATTTATTGAACTTCGACCTAGTTAAAATGACCCCAGCTAAACCAATAGCGTAATATGCATGTCAAGCCAGTAGGTGGCCATGTCTAACCCTTCTATTAATATGTGAAGATTTGGGTAAGATACAAGTAGTCACATATATGTGACTATGCTGTGCGTAGTAACAAAGCAGGAAGTGTAGTGCTTGGCTTTGCAATCTTCGACTTGATGCAACTTCCGTTTTCAGCGTTTACAAGAAAATGGTGGTCATGCAGTGTTTAAAAAAAACAAGCAAAACAACATGTTAAGTTATAAGTTAAGTTGTTAAGTACATCTAAGTTCTACGTTTTTTGCAGTTCCCTGCATGGTTCAGCATTCTCCTCATTGGGATGGACTTCAATTCCCAGAACGGATGAAGATACACACACCTGTTTGGTTTAGTGTGACTCCCATAGTTAACGTCCACTAGCTCACTTGCTTCTTTGACCATGTGTCTCCTGTTCAAACGGGCCTCCTATTATTGACTTTTAGTTCACTGTAACAACAGTGCACGGTTAAGATAAGCCAGTTTGTGTTTTGAATTTTTCCACACTATTAGAAGTACCAGAAGTACTAGAAGCAGATGAAGAAGTACAAGTCCAAAGCATGATACTACCTCCACTATGCATCACTGTGGGTAGATTCCCATGCACCACTTCCTTTCAAACTAAACTGCCCATTGGCCTCAATGCTTTGGAAGTAGGGAGGGAGAACCAGGCCACTTAAGCTAACGAATTGGCAGAGTGTGACGTCTGCCAGAAACAATGACAGAAGACTTTACATATCTTAAACAGACCGTATTTGAGCTGTCACTGGCATACAAAAAAATGCTACAGAAAAGCGGATAAGTAAGGAGCGTACAACACATGATGACGAACCATTCATTCAAAGTTTAAGGTGACAGCTGGCAGACGGCTTGGGTGATGGTCGGGCAGCCCATTGTACAGTTTAGCAGTGGCTGGCCGGCCCTCGTCTAATCTCCCATTTGCTGGCTCCCATCTCCCAGCCTGTCACCCAGCCAGCAACATGGAATTTGCGGCTCCATTTGGGACTGCTAAAAAAGGCAAGGCAGCCCAAGTGGAGGAGGTGCAGCCAATGACTGCTGACCTGTCCAGTTGCTTGCTGTAAAATAAGGAGGTGGAGGGGTGGGCGATTGTGTGTGTGTTGGGGTTGACACAATGTTACTTTCCTCCCCCTCCAACATAAAAAAAAACTCTCTATTACCACCTTTACTCTTTACTTTTATTCTGTGATAAGAGTATCAATAATTGCACTGCAATATCTCCATGGTCTTATCTGGTTACCTGACATGCACCACCATCAGCAGGAGCAATGTGCACACTATTCATATAGCGCTATGGACTCATAGAAATGAGATACAAACTCAAGAAAATGTATCATCCAAACAATTCTCTCAAGTGATGGAGAAAAACACTTGTCACTTCTTGACAACTGCAACCTGGTTCTGGAAAGACACTTAAGATGTCACATGGATGGATGGAAACCATTAAAAATACTCTGGAAAAGAAGTGCTTCAAAATTAAAGCCAGCCAGCCAGCCACATCCTATGGTAGATTATTATAATTTGTACATCAAAATGCATACATAAATACAGGATGCACACACACGCACTAGTGAGTTAGTTTAATGTTTCAAAACAACAGCAACCTCACTTCCAACTTGATTTCTCCCAAAATTGTCCAACTAAAATTGTCTCATCCTCCCAATTCTCTGTGCAGGGTGACATTTTGGCAAAACATGCATTCCCTACGATGTTGACTGTTTTACTATTTGTCTGAAATACACAACAGTACTATTATTAAACCCTTAAGTCTGACCCCATTATTCGGACTAATTTGAAATTTCTCACACAACTGCGACATTAAGGTGTTTAGCACAATCATGAAATTTGGTAAACACCTTCAGGGTGCAGAGAAGCACATGTGTATAAAATTTGAGCAACATTGGTTGAAGAACTTGGCCGCTATCAATCAAAACGTCTTTGTAGGGACACATGAAGGACTAATTGCCCAGAAGCCATTGATCTAATGGTTAGGAAACTTTGAGGGCATCTGTATTGCATGCATCCTAGCATGCTTTCCAAAGCATTTTGAGAACAACCCATAGGGTGTCCCACAAATGTCATTTACAGACTATGTAGTTCTGTGGTAATGTAGGGAAAATGGGTACACGGACACTTGCTATGGTACCTTCAAAAAGCACTCTATGCACACATACAGAATCTGAAGGGCTTGCATCTCTGGATAGATGTTCTTATGATTATGTCATATGTGTTAACAGATTCGACAACCCTACTTAAGACCTAACCTCTGCGTTTTCAAATGGGAACATGACATTTGGGCTCTTCTATCTGATAATTCATTCATTATGCTCATCAGATACTTTATGGATTATTTTTCCAAATGCTGACATCACACGTTACAAGGTGAATTAAACCAAATACCGCCATATCAAAAGGCACAAGTAAATAAACAGCATATCTACTGAGCTACGGAATTTAGGCATTTGCAGCTTGAATTAACCTAAAAGGTGTTTGCTTTCACTGAGCAGATTGCAAGTCATTCATCGATAGTGCCTGCAGACACAGGCAATTAAAATGAAGGCCGGTACAAGAATACAAATGTTATAATGATTTATCAGTTACAGAGATTTATCCTTTTCCCGGTCTAAGGCATGACTACTTTGCTAATTTTTCACAAGGGACACAGAATAGAACAAAGTGCATGTCTAGGTCTTTCGATGCCTGGTGAATGTCTCTACAATCGATTAATCTACGGATTTATGGCTGATTCTCATCGATCCAGGAGGCTGCAACTGATTCAGCCCTACCTCTCGCTTGTCAACCTGGATATCCGATCGTATCGCTTTATCGCTCACAACTTGATTTTATCTGTGTTTATATGTCATTGATGTGTGGATTCATACAGAAATGTATTGACAAAATGCACAGAAGAATATAAACCATGAAAAAAAGGACATGCACCACACACAAAAAACAATCCATGTAGATGAAACAATGTCCTTTGCGGTAAGTAAAGTAATGTTTCAGGCAAACACCTGCAAACTGCCCCACTTCGTCTCCTTCCATATGATTTAATGAGCTAGTCATACTGCATCAAACCATGTCTGCCTCACTAATCTTCTTGGCCCCTATCTTTTTTTCTTCTCTTCTTCCCCCCGCTATCCACTTCAGACTGAACTGTTTAGACAAGTTTGAACTGTATGACTAATGAATAGTGGCCAGACACAGCAGAGGTACACGCTCTCAACTATGAAACCTAAATGATCCGTGGAAATGACCTAGTGAATATGTGAGGACAATATGCAACAACGTATGCAGCAGCGTGACACCTCTGAGTCATGACTTAGTGCTACAAATGATTAAACTATGTGCAAGAAAGTTAAAACAGAGGTTAAACTGACCTTAAATATCATTCAGGTGTTCTATAAACATCACATATGGTAGAACAGACGGCTCGTAAGCTGATGAGAATCAGATGGGAGGGCTCAAATGCTGATGATTACAGCCTTCTCGCAAGAATGAGACAAGAATTGAGCTGAGACACCCCTTTAACTCAAATACATTTTGCTTTTACCTTATTTACTGTGACGCATTTTCTGTCTAACATGTATGTGAATAAGTTAGACACAAGTAGTTGTGCATAAGTACATATAAAATTACATTCATATATAAATTATGGCTGTCAACTGACCAGGGGTGTCACTAGACTCACTTCACAAGACGAGATGATTCAAGTGGTGGATGTGGTTGCTCGTATTAATTTCCCCGGTTCTGTGCCACCACGGGAAACTTGTGCATGGCAAGTTTTGCACTCAGCTGCAATGTCTGCATGCTGAATACAACCGTTTCTGCTGAAGTTCTGCTGTGGAAACTGGAATGGACAGCTTATATCGGAGTGCCAAACAATGTTTTTTTTTTTTACAGATATCGGACTTATTGAAGCGGGCCTGTTGCAGAAAAGCCACAGACACAAGAAAAAAACACCTGTGGAGAATTAATCGTGTTATGCTACCAAACTGAACTCTGGGACGGCAAACCACAGTATGAGACTGATGTTCACTAGAAAGATCTGATCAGGACAAGGATGATGCAATTTGTATAGCTTTTTTCAGTGAGTGCCGTACACAGGCCACACACGTCCCCCAAAGTCGTAACAGTGAAGGGGGCAGGGGTCACTACTTAACACCTAAATAGAAACCACATAAAACTGGACAAGTGTCACTCAAATGTTCCCATGGTGTCCAATCATATCAACATCCATAGCTCTCCTCCATATCGCTAAATGAGTGGTGGGGTCGGTGGGAGGTGGGGAATCACAGGGCTCTAAAGACAGCTGCAGCTTATAAGGAATGTGAGGGGCCTCAAGCCAAGAAAGCAAGCAGGGAAACCATACCATATATGGAAACAGGCGCAATCTAAATTTTATCAATGAGCTGAGCGGGCATGAGAGTGGCTTAACATGCGAAGCTTGGTCTCCCATCCTTGACGGCGTATGTACGCATTAGTGAAGGCCTTGGAAAAACAGCATAAAGGCATCATCCATCAGGAGAACTTAAGCTGCCCAAACAGTTGAGCGTTTTTAAAGGTGCGGACACTGAAGTGTGTCTGCTGATTGATTGGGTTGCATCACTACTAACGCTATAGCACTATAGCAAACAGCAGCAACTGCATGATGCAAACTAAGCTCATTTAAAAGGATACATTCATTTGTAGCTCTTCATTTTTATCTACACAACAAACACCGGCTCATAATATATCAAGTCGTTCCTGGAAAACCCCCTTTTCTGATTGGTCAATTTTAGGTAGTGAGCCAAGGGCCAGAGAATTTGTGCACTTTGTCCTCGAACGTCATAGATGGGGCCTCCCTGGAGAAGATAACTGTGGAAAAAAAACAGCTGGGTTGATCGAAAATAAATATAAACACAAAAAATTATGGAAAGAGTTTGGAGTTGCTGTCCATTGCGCACATAGATTAATTGCTTTTTTTTTTTATCAGACAGGATAAGCTCCAGTCTCCTTGTGACTGTGAAAATGTTCTGTGGCAGGGCTACGGGATGTGTGTAAATGTATAATGGGTGGATGGATGGATGAATGGAGGCACTGCATGCTTGTGCATGCATGCATTAGTATCGTTCCAAACCAAAGCAGACAAACGCCAATGCTTTTCAGGATACTGTAGCTCAAACCACAGCAAACACACACACATCTCTATTCTAATCCACCACACTGGTCCACTTAGAGCCTTAGAGCCTGTTTACACCAGGCAGTACAGTTTGACTGCATTTGATACGGTATACACATTGTTGCATTTCTATTGTCAAAAGATGTCAAGGGTACCAAAATAACTTATCTGTATTGCCCCAAAAGGTGTGAAAAACAAATTGCAATCCTTTGATTGGTTGACATTTGGACAACCAAACAAAAGTCATGCATATTTTGAATAAACACTGGTAGCAGTGATGACAGCATGGCAACACAGTTAGTAAAACTGTTTGTTGTTTCTTACAGTGAAAGACTGTGCATACTCGTCTGTGTCTACTCTCAGTTGCATTGTGAAAACACAGCGGTACTTGCAACACCGATACAACCAGATTAAATATCCAACATGATATTCCCTGGTGCTGTGCTAAACACGCCATACCTGGAGGAAAAACACAAGGCAGCTTGCAGTGATTATTATCCTCCATGAAGTCTGTGCTGAGAAGGATTTTTGGAAGGTAAACTCATGAGTTACAGCAAACAGAATACAAATGACCCAGGATATGGCATGTTACAGAGCAAAGAGCACAAATGCAACATGACATCACAGAGCGGTCAACAAAGAGCACCACTAGGGAGGACTAATCCACTGGTAAGACATAAAAATGTGCCATTGTCAAAACACGTATGATTGGGATAAAAACTATACCCAGAATGAACAAGTAAAATTAACAGAAGACAAAGGTGTAACATCACACTATTTACAGTAAATACAACTCAATATCTGAGACAGAGATCTTCATCCATAGAGTCAGCCATTTGTGAGGGGGAAGTAGCTGAAGAACTACTTAGATACTTTTAAACTCCAAAGTGATCATTTGAATTTTGAATTGATGAACCTACAGCAGACAGGGACCTTTTGAATTTCGAGATGGAAACGTAGTCTTGTCTAACAGAAAAGAAGAATAGGAGAAACCAAACTACCATATAGAAACCGAAGTGGTCATCCCACTAACTACTGAGCCAGATGAAATTGAAAAGAGCATGTACTGTTTTGTACATGGAAAATGACGTCAAGCAGCATGTACCGCTGGAGTTCACCGGTTCTAGATACTATTGCGTGGACATCACAAACGACTATGTTTAAAAAAGTTAAAATGTACACAAAGATGAAGTTCTCACGCTAACAGACGACATTTCTCAGGTGGAGGCAAGGGGTGCAGAGGCTATGTCAGACAATGAACAAAACACAGATGAAATTATGGGATGTGAAGTTCTGCACCCCCTTATGAAACACATGTGTAAGAAACCCTGAAACTAAAAACAATGTCTGTGTTAGCCATGCATCTTCTACCAAGTTGAAAACAAAACACTGACTTTCAGGAGCAGAGTTGATGGGATTCAATACAAAACTAAAATTTACCATGGAAAGTCACAGGAAATAACAAAAACTAGTATAACTTGCAATATCTCGGACCTGACAAACAAAAAAAAAGAATTTGACTTATTACATGTAGAAAGAGTTGATGATATAGCGCTATTCAATGTACCCAAAGCACTTGACAGTGAAGTGACTCCATTATTTATTCACTCCTCAGTCCCATACTGGTGGTGGTCATCTACATCTGTAATTATGGCTGCCCTGGGGCTGACTGGCAGAACCGTGGCTGACTATTTGCGCCTAAGGCCTTTTCGGCCACCATCGAACATTCATTCACCGGGGGCAAAAAAATGAGATGAGGATGACACGAGTGTCTGAGGCTGCAACTACAGCTGCAACTTCTTCCTCCTCCTTCTTCTTGCTTTTCCCCATGCAGAACGTTACGTCAACATTTCGCCAGGATAAAACAGAGAAATTGCAGGTAATCAAATATGGGGCAGATCCCGCGGGTTGTGCAGAAGACCAGGCCCATGTTATGTTATGTTTGACACTTGCATTTTGGCATCGACTTTAAAGAATGCTACAACGTTGTCTGTTCATGAAGTTAACAAGCTAATCCATAAGATGGGGTCAGAAAAGCTGACTTTGATGAAAGTACACAGGCAGGGACCTCAATTGCTCTTGTAGAAGAAAGAAGGATGTTCACTTCTATAGTGACAGTCCAAGAAAGTCCGACATGTGGTTTGCCATGTCAGATGACTTTCTGAGCTCACTAATGGAAATGCTACACTTAGTGCTCCTCCACTGATCTGTGTTACTGACAATCACTCTCTGCTTGATGCACTAAAATCTGCAAAGCGGATCACAGAGAAAAGACTTCGATTGGAAATAAGTAGCATTAAAAGAGCACAATAACAAAAAAAAAATCGAAGAGGTGCTTTGGTCAAATAAAAAGCTCAACTTGCTGACTTGCTGACCCTAGAAAGGGGGCATTAAAAGCATTAAGTGAAGGACTGTATCTGAAATAAGACTATAAATAAAACGTGCTATCGTTCCTGTTGTTACTGTTTTGTTTATTTTTGTAGTTTTTCACAACAGGAGATTCACCATTCACCAGAAGGGTGTGCTTGTGGGGACAGCAAAGAAGTTGGAACCCCGACCCACCAGGCACTAACTACAAACAGGCTCATTAGTGAGCTCAGAAACTCTTGCCATCTGACATGGTTAGTGTTCCTAACCAACATCCAAAATGTTGGATGTCATGTATTGTTACCGTGTTCCTCTGCTTTGTTGAATTATTGGTGGGATGCACATAATCTTTTATCCCTTTGTTATGTTGCAATCAGTGGCAATGTGGGAATTTTTGTAGCATATCAACATATGACACTGTGGTTAAGATGATGTTGTGGTTCCCTACAGTGCTTCTTCTTTGGGCCCTGACAAATATAATGGCTTTGTCTCTTACTAATGTGAGAGTTTATGAGTCAGACGAGTGCAAAAGCTTAACACTGAGGTCCCAGAAGACGTCAGTGACATAAAATGTCCATTAATGCAAATGAGTACCTCTTTCAATGAAGAAGATAACAATAGAGATGCCTAACTTTGGTTTTAGCAGCTCTGCCTCCCGTCCATAGCCAAAGATAAACATGGAGGCTCTTCATATAGAAGACTGCGTGTTTCTCACCCTAACACAAACCAGATCTGCTGTGATTTATCTCGAGGAGTGTTACGAGGCTTTCCTGGAGGAGAGGTCAGCGGGGTTCAGAGCAGCAGACAAGTTACGTTTTGTTATCCTGAGGGATAACACTCCGCATCTTATCTGTCTCATCCACAGTGGAGGGCGCTTCGACTTTGCACTGAGAATTTTGATTTCATTAAAGAGAAATTATTTTGTGCTTAAAGTCAAAGTGCAAGGGAGATACCAAGATCTCACACACACACAACAGCTAAAGGTTTAAAAGTATGTTTATAGTTGGACATATCATTTTCCATAGCGGCTGGTGATCATTATTAATGTAGTTATAAAGCCTTTTGTGGAGTTTATTTTTTTCTTAGTTCTCCACACAGAAAATGATGTCTGCATTCATGCAAAACACGAGGCAAATGTGAATTATTGGTATCCAATTATGGGTTAATTAAGCCCCTTTTTAGCACAGTTCAGTACGGTGTGGATTACTGAACCCTGGCTTGTGAGGAACATAACACAGCAAACATAAACAACAATCCTTGTTGTTTAATAATGGTTTTTATATGAAGTTACGTTTTGTTGGAGAATGAAGACACATTTTGTGTTCTACCAATACATTATAATTGTTGTAGGTCAGAGGTCTCCAACCATTGGTTAACCAGATCGATTTTAATTCATTACATTGAATACCTTACACATTAAATACCTTAGAAGCCGTGGTGTATTACAGTAAACCTCGGATATATCGGACTCGGATATATCGGAAATTCGCTCACAACGGACAGATAAAAAAGAACCAATTTTTCTGTAATGTATTTCCAATAAAAATTCATTGCATATATTGGATTTTTTATAACGGATTTCGCCTATTTTGGACAAAATCTCCAGTCCCGTTCCAATGCATTTCCATTAAATTTCCCTCGCATATATCGGATGGCTGCATCGTGGCGCTCCGATTCGCCGAATCGTGACAGGCCGCTATACGACATCATTTGCAGTGTTTGCAGCGTTGCCTGCGCGTCCAGGTACATTGGAAACATAGTCAAGGAAGTGCCTTTTTACAACGGATAAAATCCGATTTACGCATATACTGGATATAAATCCGATAAATGCGTAAAACGGACATTTTCCGGTATACGCATATAACGGATTTCGCTTATATCAGACAAAACCAGTGGGAACAATTGAATCCGATATATCCGAGGTTTACTGTATAAATATGTGAGTAACTGCTGCCTAAATTCAGCTATTTTTACTGATGAAAACGCTAAACATGATTGTCATTATACAGAACATATATTAATAAACAGATCATCCATTCATTTTCTGGTCACATGTGAGCTCAAGCCTATTTAACCCATCCCAGCTGACTTCAGGTGAGAGGTGGTGTACACCCTGGATTGGTCACCAGCCAATCACGGGGAACACATAGACAGCCAACCATTCACACTAACATTCACACCTACTGGACACAATTTAAAGTCTCCAATTAGCCTATCACAAATGTTTTTGGACACGTGGGAGGAAGTCGGAATGAAAACATGCAAACTCCACACAGATGCCCGAACAAGAGATTCAAACTATCGATCTCCTGACTGTGAGGTCAATATAGAGATCAGTAGACAAATACTAATATTGTTCCATATTTGAACATTCACCTTTTATACAAATAAATCAATAGAAAGAAAGAGATGTTCAATACAGAGAAACATTAACACCCCACAATGTAAAGACAGAGATAAATAAATAACACCTTATATCCAGTGTGCCAAACACCACCCTTTAAGTCCAGATAAGTTAGTTTGGTACCCTACAGCCATAACAATTCCATATCAAACTACAGCAAACTCTACTGCGTGGTGGAAACAGAGCTTTAATGACTCACCTTAGTGTCGCCCATGCTCTCCGACTCAGACACCTGGTAGGTGAGGTCCGTTTCCTCAAAGCCCGTGGCACTCATGCGCTGGTCAGTGGAGGGGTCGGAGCGTGGCGGTGAGTCCGGCGAGTTGAGGCATGTTTGGATCAGAGCTTTGCCCGTCTCACTGGTGATCATGGGCTGGAGTTTACGAGTGGCAAAAGTGTATACGTGACCTGTTTCGCTGGCCACAAGCAGCAGAACTTGGGTTCCCGTCAGGGTGGAGAGCTCATAGGCCTGGGGAGGACAGGGAGGAACATGTAAACACATTATTCACAAAGATATTAAACCTATTTCCAATTGAAAAGTAAACGGATGCAGAAGACCCCAAAGTTGAACATCTGGAAACCAACATCCTAGTCAGGAAAGCTAAAAATAGCACATTAGTCACATATGACGCGTAGTGCAAATGAAGCTAAAATAACACGAGATAAGGCTTCCAGAATAGTGTGTGATACCGTTGAGAGACTGATTGCAGCAGAGCAGCAGCCTGCACAGGAAGGGGGAGTGGCGGCAGGCCAGCCAGGGGGAGAAGACATGATTGGCTGCAAACCACGAGGCCACCAGCGCACTCCGCATCTTTGTAATACATAATACAGCATGCAGACGCTCAACCCTCCCAGCGCGCAACACAACATAAACACACGATGAAACATGCCGAGGCTGCACTCGGGATGAACTTGCGAAGCCGCCTTTATAGTATCTAATTGAGTCATCACTTAGGTGGAGGATGTGTGTGATCCTGCCAAGACACTGAGCCGTCACCATCACCTAACAGAACCTAAATGCTTTTTATTACGTCGTTTAATAATTAGAACAATGCTGTTGGCTCAATGATCACAGATCCATTGGAGTTTAAGAACCATGAAGAAACATGGAGTCTCCTGCAACCAAGAAGAAGCTTCAATTAGCACTGCAGTGGTGAGAAAACGATGCCAAACTGCGTCTGATGGTGAACAGCCAGGACAGAAAAGGACTAATTTGTCCCTTACAATGTCTTGAATCATTTTCCTCATATAAATATTCATAACTGCAAGCGGTTTGGGGGAGGGGGTCAACTTAATTAGTTGCCAAACAACTCTTAGTCATAAAATACAATGAATGTATCATCATCAAGTACAGTTCAACAACCTAAGAAAATCTATGTTTGCCTTGGTTTCGTATTTCTAAATGTGGACTCAAGTGTCCAGCTTGGATCACATCATCAGCATCTTATTAATGTTACATTATCGGTCTCATTAAGCTGTCACTGGACCTGAGCCCAACTGAAGAGATATTAATGACACAAACTGGGTTAAGCAGCAGACATACTGTACTTTGAAAACTCTAAGGTCAAACACTGTCTGTTCTGGGACACTGGCGGAGCTCCAGTTTCTTTGGATGTCAGTGCAATTTTTATTTTTATTAATCGGTTTCAGGGTCAAACCGTTATCATCATTATACTTCTATTAACCGTTTCTTTATCATTCTTACGTGTAAGTGTAAAAGGAAGTTAACTACTACATTAAAATGTGAATGCACCGCACCATAGGTGATGACACTGGGAAGCTATTTGAATCATTCCCCGCAAACAGTGTTTCTTCTTTGTGTTTGCCTTTTTATGTTCTTCTCTAAACACTTCTTGTTGAGACTGGTCCTTTTTTGGAATAAGCACACTCTCTAAAGTTATCTGAGTGAGGTCTCGCAAGACATGCATCATGTCTTGCATGATATTATGCATAATGGCAGACCAGGCCTGTCAAGGCATGACAAATAAAAAACAAACTTGGTCATTTTGCCAGCCTCTATTTATTTAGGTCCCAATTTCCAATGGACATTCCAATTGCAATGTTAAATATGCTTGAGAAATTAAAGTTACTTTTGATACTGTGTACTCACATTATTATACTGCAGTAGATATTATCATCACATTGGTTCACATTCGTGGTTCATGTTCTGGATTGCTGTTTGCTAATATTTTTTTTTTTAACAGCATGCATTGTGTTCTGCGCCCTGATTGGCTGAGGGACTGTTGATCATTGTCAATTAATCTCCTCCCTGCCTTCCTGTATAGTACAGAATTTACATAAATGTTCCATCACTAGCAGTGTAACTCTGAAGTGCTCTATGTTTGCAAGTTCTATCCCGACAAAATGGCGATGTAATGTTCTGGACGGGGAAAAGCAAGAAGAAGAAGGAGGAAGAAGTTGCAGCTGTAGGGCACCATTAAGGAAGAAGGAAGGAGGAAAATACTTAAGACATATATGGGAAAATACGACAACAGGAGCAATATGTTTTAACAAGGACACAAAAACGCTACAATACAGCGGAATGGTGCCAAGATGACGAAAAAGTACGGTCCAAGCAGTGAAATACACGTGAGTCACTTATGAATTTATTGTGTCCAACCTCATAGTTTAATCATTAAAATTAAAATTAATGTTGAGTGTTTAAACAAGCCTGTCTGAGAAAAGTGTATAGAATGTATGATGAAGGGTTTTACAGCCTTAAAGGATATACTGTATAATGACTCTAAAAAAAATAAGTTTGCAGATTTCACTTATTGTGAGCTATTTTGCAAACCTATCCGCCACATTGTAAAGTAATTTATCGGCATTAATTTCTGGGACAATTATAGTCCAGCAAAATGTGACAGGCCTATTGCAATCCATTTTATTGAAATCAGGGTCACAAATAACCTCCTTCAAAACACACAATTTACTGGAATCCTTTGATGCTTACTAAGTTTAATTCTCATGATGATGGCTCAAACTATGTTAAAGGTGTATTGTTCCTGAATATGTTGGTGAAATTCACAGTTGCATTAAGAATGTTTGACTTGTAATCATTCCATGTCAAGACATGCAGCAGTTTCTTATAATAACTAGACATTTACAATTGCAATGTTGATGGTAGGCTAAAGAATACCCCCAAGCTTAAAAAACATGCTTAAAGTTACAATGAAGTACATCACATGTTTACGCTTGCACAATTCAACATGACTGAAAATGAGTAGGAAGAAACAGGTCTTACTTAATCCCCTTCTTCATGTGTAAACGATGACTTATAGTTTGTTTCACTTCCTGTGTTTAAGAGGTACCAGGTCGGACTGCATAACATCCTTGCTTGGAATAGAGATGGTGATTCTCTGGGAGTTTTTACACACATAAACACATACTTTCTGGACCTTGTGCATTTGTTTTAAAGAAATCACACTGTTCATTAGTTATTATCACTATTATTAGACTCCTCTTTGTTATGCTTTAAAAAACTTCCAATGTTTTTTTCCTTATTAATGGGAAGGATAAATAATAAATGCTTTTTTCCATTTTGCGTCTTTTGTATGTATGTAAGTATGAATGGCCGATGTACAAAAAGCACAAGTCTGAAAACCAATGCCCTACTGAGGGAGTGGCAAAAAAGCTTTGTTGCTGCTACAAGTAGGAATACAAAAATATTGGGGGGGATCAATGTTGTTAATGACAGACTTGGCCACTTAACGACAAGCAACAAATTGCATCATGCAAGATCTCCCTGCAATAACCACAAACGTTCAAAGCTTCAAAAGCAGACTAATCTTTTGATCCTGCAAATACTTAAATCACATACTTTTTCCATCTCTGTGATCAACTCAACACTTTCTCCATTCTCACAGTGTTTCAAACGCTGTTCGTGTTTCCAAGAGCCTACATGAAGAAACCTCAGTTACCACGACAACGATCTGAGATACACAGAAAAAGAAGAGGAGGGGGCGAAAAAAACGAGAAATGCAGCACACTACACTGTGTGTGTGCTGAAAAGATGACAGTCAAGATGATTTTAATCAACAGCTGACACAGCAAAGAGC
Organism: Doryrhamphus excisus; assembly: GCF_030265055.1. Lineage (NCBI taxonomy): Eukaryota > Metazoa > Chordata > Actinopteri > Syngnathiformes > Syngnathidae > Doryrhamphus > Doryrhamphus excisus. Next base: position 5,999,752 of record NC_080485.1, read on the forward strand.
TTCAGTGTGATACCTGCACGACTCAGTGTTGATTGTTCTGATAAAGTGCATGGACTCATTCTGCACCGGGTCTCAAAGCCATGCGAAGCCACTACCACTGTATACACAATGATATCCCAATGTACAGAGTCCATTATGGTATGCAATAACAGCCTGCCGCTCATGTGGTCTGTCCTCTGGTGTGTGTGTCCCTGAGGTTTAGTCAGCTGTTGGCATCTAAAGGCCTGCTGCCGCTCGCCGCCACATGGC